>NW_027140691.1:62500-97058 GCF_036365525.1 Heterodontus francisci | reverse complement strand
TATTGGTTTACCTTGCTACTAGGCCCTTTTGTCATTGGCTTTTCGTTTTGGCGCTGTTTTTTTTCTTCAAGGCCGTTGATTGGTGGAATTCACCTGAGCCTCTCGTCGATTGGCTAGAAGTGGGGGTGTGGGCTGCGTCTGATGATTGGCTCCACCAGGGGAAACAGGAGGCCATTCAGCCCATCCACGCGCGCCCTTTCCAACTCAGTCCCACTCTTTCCCCAATTCCCTGCAATCCCTTCCCTGTAAATATTTATCCAATTCCGTTTCGGAAGTTACTTTTGAATCTGCCACCCTTTCCCAAAAATGTTTTCCCTCAACTCCCACCTCTACTTCTTTTGCCGAACGCCTTAAACCTGTGTCCTCCAGTTACCGACCCTCAGAGAGTCATTTATGGCAGAGAAGGAGGCCATTCGGCCCATCAAGTCCGTGCCAGCCCTTTGGCATGTGGGAGGAAACCGGAGCACCCGGAGGAAACCCACGCAGACACAGGGAGAACTTGCAAACTCCGCACAGGCAGTCCCCGGAATCAAACCCGGGTCCTTGGAGCTGTGAGGCTGCGGTGCTAACCACTGCGCCACTGTGCCGCCCTCCTATCTTACTTTTCTTTATAGCTCTTTTTGTAGCTTTCTGTTGACCTTTAAAGTTTTCCCAATCTTCTAGTTTCATGCTGCTTTTGGTCACTTTGTATGCCTTCTCTTTCAATTTGATAGCCTCCCTTATTTCCTTAGACACCCATGGCAGATTACCCCTTTTCTTCCAGTCCTTCCTTTTCACTGGAATATACTTTTGCTGAGCACTTTGAAAAATTGCTTTGAAAGTCCTCCACTGCTTGTCAACTGTCCCACCGTAAAATCTTTGTTTCCAGTCCACTTTAGCCAAGTCCTCCCTCATTCTATTGTAGTCCCCCTTGTTCAAGCGCAGGACCCTGGTATTGGATTTTATCTTCACACTCTCCATCTGTATTCTAAATTCAACCATACTGTGATCACTCCTTCCAAGAGGATCCCTAACTATGAGGTCATTAATTATTCCTGTCTCATTACACAGGACTAGATCTAGGATAGCTTGCTCCCTCGTCGGTTCCATTACATACTGTTCAAGAAAACTATCACGGATACACTCAACGAACTCCTCCTCAAGGCTATCCTGACTGAGCTGGTTCGACCAATCTACATGTAGATTAAAATCCCCCATGATAATTGCCGTACCATTTTTACAGGCATTAGTTATTTCTTTGTTTATTGCCCGTCCCAATGTGATGTTATTATTTGGTGGCCTATAGACTACGCCTATCAATGACTTTTTCTTCTTAGAGTTTCTAATTTCCACCCAAATGGATTCAACCTCATTCTCCATAGAACCTATAACATCTCTCAGCACCGCCCTGATGTCGTCCTTGAGTATCAGAGCTACACCACCTCCCTTACCTTCCTGTCTGTCCTTCCGAATAGTCTGGTACCCCTGGATATTTAACTCCCAGTCGTGACCAACCTGTAACCATGTCTCTGTAATGGCGACCAAATCATATTCATTCGCGATGATTTGTGCCGTTAACTCATCAACCTTGTTACGAAAGCTACGAACATTCAGGTAAAGTGCCTTTCTGCTAGCTTTCTTACCCTCATGATTCCCAACATCTCTAATAATAAATCCTGAGTTAACCTTCCTTTCTGCTTCTTTCATAGTCTGCCTTGAACTTAAACCCTCCTGCACACGTTAGCCTGCTGCTTACCTCTTTATTTATCATCATACACCCTGTCGTTTTCCCTTTCCCTTCCCCCCGAGTCACTAGTTTAAAGTCCTAGAGACCACCCTATTTATCCGTTTCGCTCCATTATATATTCCCTTGCCTTGTTAGTCCTCCCAAAATGCATCACCTCACACTTCTCAGGATTAAATTCCATTTGCCACTGCTCTGCCCATCTTACCAGCCCATCTGTATCTCCCTGCAATCTAAGGCTCTCCTCCTCACTACTTATGACACCACCAATTTTTGTGTCATCTGTGAACTTACTGATCATACCTCCTATGTTCACATCTAAATCATTAATGTACACTACAAACAGTAAGGGTCCCAGCACCGATCCCTGCGGTACACCACTGGTCACAGGCTTCCACTCGCAAAAACAACCCTTGACCATCACCCTCTGCCTCTTGCCACTAAGCCAATTTTGGATCCAATTTGCCAAATTGCCCTGGATCCCATGGGCTCTTACCTTCTTAACCAATCTCCCATGCAGGACCTTATCAAAAGCCTTACTGAAGTCCATGTAGACTACATCAACTGCTTTACCCTCATCTGCACATCTAGTCACCTTCTCGAAAAATTCAATCAAATTTGTTAGAAATGACCTCCCCCTGACAAAGCCATGCTGACTATCCTTGATTAATTCTCTCTACACCTCCATCCCCCACCAGGACAGTTTGAGGACTCTCCGCTTCTTCCTGGAACAGAGGCCCAACCAGTCTCCATCCACCACCACCCTCCTCTGCCTGGCTGAACTTGTTCTCACATTGAACAACTTCTCCTTCAACTCCACTCTCTTCCTTCAAGTAAAAGGTGTTGCTATGGGTACCCGCATGGGTCCTAGTTATGCCTGTCTTTTTGTGGGATATGTCGAACATTCCTCGTTCCAGTCCTACTCAGGCCCCCTCCCCCAACTCTTTCTCCGGTACATTAATGACTGTATCGGTGCCGTTTCCTGCTCCCGCCCTGAACTGGAAAACTTTGACAACCTAACTTCCAATTTCCACCCTTCTCTCACCTTTACATGGTCCATCTCTGACACTTCCCTTCCCTTCCTCGACTTCTCTGTCTCCATCTCTGGGGATAGGTTGTCTACTAATATCCATTATAAGCCCACCGACTCCCACAGCGACCTCGACTACACTTCTTCACATCCTACCTCCTGTAAGGACTCCATTCCATTCTCCCAGTTTCTCCATCTCCGACGCATCTGCTCTGATGATGCTACCTTCCATGACGGTGCTTCTGATATGTCTTCCTTTTTCCTCAACCGAGGATTCCCCCGCCACTGTGGTTGACAGGGCCCTCAACCGTGTCCGGCCCATGTCCCACACCTCTACCCTCACCTCTTCCCCTCCCTCCCAGAACCGCGACAGGGTTCCCCTTGTCCTCACTTTTCACCCCATCAGCCTCCACATCCAAAAGATCATCCTCCGCCATTTCTGCTACCTCCAGCGTGATGCCACTACCAAATGCATCTTCCCTTCCTTTGTCAGCATTCCGAAGGGATTGTTCCCTCCGTGATACGCTGGTCAACTCCTCCATTACCCCCACCACCCCGTCCCCTTCCCATGGCACCTTCCCCTGCAATCACAGGAGGTGTAATACCTGCCCATTTACCTCCTCTCTCCTCACTATCCCAGGCCCCAAACACTCCTTTCAGGTGAAGCAGTGATTTACTTGTACTTCTTTCAATGTAGCATACTGTATTCGCTGCTCACAATGTGGTCTCCTCTACATTGGGGAGACCAAACGCAGACTGGGTGACCGCTTTGCGGACCATCTCCGCTCAGTCCACAAACAGGACCCCGAGCTCCGGTTGCTTGCCATTTCAACACTCCCCCCTGCTCTCATGCTCACATCTCTGTCCTGGGATTGCTGCAGTGTTCCAGTGAACATCAACGCAAGCTCGAGGAACAGCATCTCATTTACCGATTAGGCACACTACAGCCTGCCGGACTGAACATTGAGTTCAATAATTTCAGAGCATGACGGGCCCCGATTTTACTTTTATTTTCAGTTATTTTTTTCTTTTTCCTTTATTAAATTTTTTTTGGTGTTTATTTTATTTCATCTTAGTTTGTTCAGTTTGCTTACCCACTGTTTTTTCATGTTTGTACTTGTGGCTGTTCAATTTTTAGTCTGTTAACACTCTATCTGTACTAATGCTTTGTCTTTAAACACACCATTAACATATTGTTTACCTTTGCTCCATGACCTTCTGGTCAGATATTCTGTGACCTTGTCCTATCTACACCTTCTCCTTTGTTATCTCTTGCCCCACCCCCGCTTTACTTACTTAAAATCTTTCACATTTCTAATATCTGCCAGTTCTGAAGAAGGGTCACTGACCTGAAACGTTAACTCTGCTTCTCTCTCCACAGATGCTGCCAGACCTGCTGAGTATTTCCAGCATTTCTTGTTTTTATTTCAGATCTCCAGCATCCACAGTATTTTGCTTTTATTACTTGATTAATTCCTACCTCTCCAAGTGGGGATTAATCCTGTTCCTCAGAATTTTTTCCAATTGTTACCCTTCTTTAATTAATGTACCACATTCACTGTCCTCCAATCCTCTGGCACCTCTCCTGTGTCCAGAGAGGATTTGAAAGTTTGTATCAGAGCCCCTGCAATCTCCTCCCTTGCCTCACATAACAGCCTGGGATACATCTCATCTGGGCCTGGGGATTTATCCACTTTTAAGCCCGCTAAAACAGCTAATACGTCCTCCCTTTCAATGCTAATTTTTTCAAGTATATCACAATCCCCCTCCCTGATCTCTACACCTACATCGTCATAGAGTTATACAGCACAGAAACAGGCCCTTCGGCCCATCGTGTCTGTGCCGGCCATCAAGCACCTATCTATTCCAGTCCCATTTTCCAGCACTTGGCCCGTAGCCTTGTATGCTATGGCGTTTCAAGTGCTCATCTAAATACTTCTTAAATGTTGTGAGGGTTCCTGCCTCTGCCACCCCTTCAGGCAGTGCATTCCAGATTCCAACCATCCTCTGGGTGAAAATTTTTTTCCTCAATTCCTCTCTAAACCTCCTGCTCCTTACCTTAAATCTATGCCCCCTGGTTATTGACCCTTCCACTAAGGGAAAAAGTTTCTTCCTATCTAACCTATCAATGCCCCTCATAATTTTGTACACCTCAATCATGTTCCCCCTCATCCTTCTCTGCTCTAAGGAAAACAACCCAAGCCTTTTCTGTCTCTCTTCATAGCTGAAATGCTCCAGCCCAGGCAACATCCTGGTGAATCTCCTCTGCACCCTCTCCAGTGCAATCACACTGTGCCAGGGCGGCACAGTGGCGCAGTGGTTAGCACCGCAGCCTCACAGCTCCAGGGACCCGTGTTCGATTCCGGGTACTGCCTGTGTGGAGTTTGCAAGTTCTCCCTGTGTCTGCGTGGGTTTTCTCCGGGTGTTCCGGTTTCCTCCCACAAGCCAAAAGACTTGCAGGTTGATAGGTAAATTGGCCATTATAAATTGTCACTGGTATAGGTAGGTGGTAGGGAAATATAGGGACAGGTGGGGATGTTTGTTGGGAATATGGGATTAGTGTAGGATTAGTATAAAATGGGTGGTTGATGTTCGGCACAGACTCGGTGGGCCGAAGGGCCTGTTTCAGTGCTGTACCTCTAATCTAATCTATCACAGTTCCCACCACAAGCAAAAATCCTTCCTATAGTGTGGTGCCCAGAACTGTACACAGTACACAGTACTCCAGCTGTGGTCTAACTAGCGTTTTATACAGCTCCATCATAACCTCCCTGCTCTTATGTTCTATGCCTCGGCTAATAAAGGCAAGTCTCCCATATGCCTTCCTAACCACCTTATCTACCTGTGCTGCTGCCTTCAGTGATCTATGGACAAGTACACCAAGGTCCCTCTGACCCTCTACTTCCTAGGGTCCTACCATCCATTGTATATTCCCTTGCCTTGTTAGTCCTCCCAAAATGCATCACCTCACACTTCTCAGGATTAAACTCCATTTGCCACTGCTCTGCCCATCTTACCAGCCCATCTATATCATCCTGTAATCTAAGGCTTTCCTCCTCACTATTTACGGCACCACCAATTTTCGTGTCATCTGTGAACTTACTGATCATACCTCCTATATTCATGTCTAAATCATTAATGTACACTACAATCAACAAGGGTTCCAGCATCGATCCCTGTGGTACACCACTGGTCACAGGCTTCCACTCGCAAAAACAACCCTCGAACATCACCCTCTGCCTCCTGCCACTAAGCCAGTTTTGGATCCAATTTGCCAAATTGCCCTGGATCCCATGGGCTCTTACCTTCTTAACCAATCTCCCATGCAGGACCTTATCAAAAGCCTTACTGAAGTCCATGTAGACTACATCAACTGCTTTACCCTCATCGACACATCCAGTCACCTCCTTGAAAAATTCAATTAAGTTAGTTAGACACGATCTCCCCCTGACAAAGCCATGCTGACTATCCCTGATTAATCCCTGCCTCTCCAAGTGGAGATTAATCCTGTCCCTCAGAATTTTTTCCAATAATTTCCCTACCACTGCTGTTAGACTCAGCGGCCTGTAATTACCTGGTTTATCCCTGCTACCCTTCTTGAATAATGGTACCACATTCGCTGTCCTCCAGTCCTCTGGTACCTCTCCAGTGGCCAGAGAGGATTTGAAAATTTGTATCAGAGCCCCTGCTATCTCCTCTCTTGCGTCACATAACAGCCTGGCATCCATCTCATCTGGGCCTGGGGATTTATCCACTTTTAAGTCAGCTAAAACAGCTGATACCTCCTCCCTTTCAATGTTAATATGTTCAAGTACATCACAATCCCCCTCCCTGATCTCTACACCTACATCATCCTCCATAGTGAACACAGATGAAAAGTAATCATTTAAAACCTCACCTATGTCCTCCGGCTCCGCACACAGATTGCCACTTTGGTCCCTAATGGGCCCTACTCTTTAATAAAAGCAAAATTGTGCGGATGCTAGAAATCTGAAATAAAAACAAGAAATGCTGGAATCACTCAGCAGGGCTGGCAGCATCTGTGAAAAGAGAAGCAGAGTTAACGTTTCAGGTCAGTGACCCTTCTTCGGAACTGACAAATATTAGAAAAGTCACAGATTATAAGCAAGTGAGGTGGGGGTGGGGCAAGAGATAACAAAGGAGAAGGTGCAGATTGGACCAGGCCACATAGCTGACCAAAAGGTCACGGAGCAAAGGCAAACAATATGTTAATGGTGTGTTGAAAGAGAAAGCATTAGTACAGATTAGGTGTTAATACACTGAATATTGAACAGCAGCAAGTGCAAACCTGAAAAAAAACAGTGGGTAAGCAAACTGAACAAACTAAGATGAAATGAAATAAATGCAAAAAAAAGGATTGTAAAAAATGTAAAAAAGAATGTAAAAAAAAGGATAGAAAAAATAACTAAAAATGAAAGTAAAATGGGGGGCTGTATACCCTACTCTTTCCCTGGTTATCCTCTGACCCTTAAAATACTTAGAAAACACCTTGGGATTTTCCTTTATCTTGCCCGCCAGTGTTTTTCATGTACCTTCTTCGCTCTCCTAATTACATTTTTAAGCACCCCTCTGCACTTTCTATACTCCTCTAATGCCTCTGCTGTTTTCAGCACTCTGAATCTGCCATAAGCCTCCTTTTTTTTCCTGATCCAATCCTCTATATCCCTTGACATCCAGGGTTCCCTGGACTTGTTGGTCCTACCCTTCACCTTAACGGGTACATGTTGGCTCTGAACTCTCACTATTTCCTTTTTGAATGACTCCCACTGGCCTGATGTAGACTTTCCTACAAGTAGCAGCTCCCAGTCCACTTTGGCCAGATCCTGTTTTATCACATTGAAATCAGCCTTCCCCCAATTCAGTACCTTTATTTCTGGCCTGTCTTTGTCCTTTTCCATAACTACCTTAAATCTTACAGAGTTATGGTCACTATCCCCGAAATGCTCCCCCACTGACACTTCTACCTCTTTGCATTTTAAGAATTCCTCCCCCTTTAAGCCTTTTGCACTAAGACTATCCCTGACTGTTTGGAGGCCTGTAGCACATGCCCAGCCAAGTGATTTTCCCCCTTTTGTTCTTAAGTTCTACCCGTATGGCCTCATTTGAGGAACCTTCTAAGATATCATCCCTCCTTCCTGCAGTAATTGAATCCTTGATCAACTGTGCAATACCACCTCCTCTTTTACCCCCGACCCTATCATGCCTGAAGATTCTATACCCTGGAATATTGAGCTGCCAGTCCTGCCCCTCCCTCAACCATGTCTCTGTGATAGCAATAATATCATAATCCCATGTGCTAATCAATGCCCTCAATTCATCTGCCTTATTAGTAAGATTCCTTGCATTAAAGTAAATGTAATCCAGCCTTGCATTTTTCACTTGTGCCTTTACAGGTCTATATTTGCTCTGCCTTCCAGACTGACTCAGTTTCTCTTCTATATTTGGCTGTGCCTCACCCACTACTGTACCTCCACTCTGTACCCCATCCCCCTGCCAAATTAGTTTAAGCCCCCGCCAACAGCACTAGCAAACCTCCCAGCAAGGATGTTGGTCCTGTTCCGGTTCAGGTGCAACCCGTCCAACTTGTACAGGTCCCACCTTTGTCAGAAACAGACCCAGTGATCCAGGAACCGATAGCCCTCCCTCCTGCACCATCTCCTCAGCCACGCATTCATCTGCTCTATCCTCCTATTCCTACACTCGCTAGTACGTGGCACCAGGAGTAATCTAGAGATTACAACCTTTGAGGTCCTGCTTTTTAATCTGCTACCTCGCTCCCTAAATTCTCGTTGCAGGACCTCATCCCTCTTTCTACCTATGTTGTTGGTACCAATATGTACCACGACCTCTGGCTGCTCACCCTCCCCTTTCAGAATGTCCTGCAGCCACTCCGAGACATCCTTCACCCTGGCACCAGGGAGGCAACATACCATCCTGGAGCCTCGTTTGTGGACACAGAAACGTCTATCTGCACCCCTTACGATAGAATCCCCTATCACTATAGCTTTTCCTCCCCTGCTGTGCAGCAGAGCCCTCCGTGGTGCCACGGACCTGGCTGTTGCTGCTTTCCCCTGGGAGGTCATCCTCCCAACAGTATCCAAAGTAGTATATTTGTTAGAGAGGAGGATGGCCACAGGGGACTCCTGCACTACCTGCCTGCGCCTACTACTCCGTCTGGTGGTCACCCATCCCTTTTCTGCCTGCGCAGCCATTACCTGTGGTGTGACCACCTCACTAAACATGCTATCCACGACTACCTCAGCATCGCGGATACTCCACAGTGAATCCACCCGTAGCTCCAGCTCCGTAATGCGGATAGTCAGTAGCTGCAGATGGATACACCTCCTGCACACATGGTCACTAGGGACACTGGAAGCTTCCCTGATTTCCCACATAGTGCAGCAGGAGCATATCACGGGGCTGAGCTCTCCTGTCATGACTTACCTTAAGATTAATTAGTTACTCCCTTAATTAAAAAATAATATTTACACTAGGGGCCTTGTTCTACCCACTACAATCTAAAGTCCTTAATAAGTGACACTGAATTAAAAAAAACACTTTTGTCGTACTCACCTTATCACAAGAGGTTTTTTTTCAACAAAGAAACATTCCCCTTATTTTTTTAAGCTATTTAAATACACTAACAGCTGCTACTCACCTAACCAATCACCTTGCCGATTTCCCGTGATGTCGCTGTAAGTTGTTTTTCTCGTCTCAGCGCGCGCCGAGAGAGAGAGCAGGTCCGCCAGCCACCGTCGCTTCTGTCTTCAGGTAAGTGAGGGCCTCGAGCCCCGTGCTCTCTTTTACAGCTCCCACTCCGGATCAGCTTCCGCCCAGGTCCGCCAGCCACCACCGCTCCTGTCTTCAGGTAAGTGAGGGCCTCGAGCCCCGTGCTCTCTATTACAGCTCCTGCTCCGGATCAGCTTCCGCCCAGGTCCGCCAGTCACTCCTGTCTTCAGGTAAGTGAGGGCCTCGAGCCCCGTGCTCTCTTTTACAAATCCCACTCCGGATCAGCTTCCGCCCAGGTCCGCCAGCCACCGCCGCTCCTGTCTTCAGGTAAGTCCTTCTCCATAGTGAACACAGATGAAAAGTAATCATTTAAAACCTCACCTATGTCCTCCGGCTCCACACACAGATTGTCACTTTAGTCCCTAATGGGCCCTACTCTTTCTCTGGTTATCCTCTTGCCCTTAATATACTTATAAAATGCCTTGGGATTTTCCTTTATCTTGCCCACCAATGTTTTTTCATGACCCCCCCCCTGGCTCTCCTAATTACTTTTTTAAGTACCCCCCTGCAAACAAAGAACAAAGAACGGTACAGCACAGGAACAGGCCATTCGGCCCTCCAAGCCTGCGCCGATCTTGATGCCTGCCTAAACTAACACCTTCTGCACTTTCGGGGTCCGTATCCCTCTATTCCCATCCTATTCATATATTTGTCAAGATGTCTCTTAAACGTCGCTATCGTATCTGCTTCCACCACCTCCCCCGGCAGCAAGTTCCAGGCACTCACCACCCTCTGTGTAAAAAACTTGCCTTGCACATCCCCTCTAAACTTTGCCCCTCTCACCTTAAACCTATGTCCCCTAGTAACTGACTCTTCCACCCTGGGAAAAAGCTTCTGACTCTCCACTCTGTCCATGCCGCTCATAACTTTGTAAACCTCTATCATGTCGCCCCTCCATCTCCGTCGTTCCAGTGAAAACAATCCGAGTTTATCCAACCTCTCCTCATAGCTAATGCCCTCCAGACCAGGCAACATCCTGGTAAACCTCTTCTGTACCCTCTCCAAAGCCTCCACGTCCTTCTGGTAGTGTGGCGACCAGAATTGCACACAATATTCTAAGTGTGGCCTAACTGAAATTCTGTACAGCTGCAACATGGCTTGCCAATTTTTATACTCTATGCCCCAACCGATGAAGGCAAGCATGCCGTATGCCTTCTTGACTACCTTATCCACCTGCGTTGCCACTTTCAGTGACCTGTGGACCTGTACGCCCAGATCTCTCTGCCTGTCAATACTCCTAAGGGTTCTGCCATTTACTGTATACTTCACACCTGTATTAGACCTTCCAAAATGCATTACCTCACATTTGTCCGGATTAAACTCCATCTGCCATTTCTCCACCCAAGTCTCCAACCGATCTATATCCTGCTGTATCCTCGACAATCCTCATCATTATCCGCAACTTCACCAACCTTTGTGTCATCCGCAAACTTACTAATCAGACCAGCTACATTTTCCTCCAAATCATTTATATATACTGCAAAGAGCAAAGGTCCCAGCACTGATCCCTGTGGAACACCACTAGTCACATCCCTCCATTCAGAAAAGCACCCTTCCACTGCTACCCTCTGTCTTCTATGACTGACCCAGTTCTGTATCCATCTTGCCAGCTCACCTCTGATCCCGTGCACTTTCTATACTCCTCTAGTGCCGCCGCTGTTTTCAGCGTTCTGAATCTGCCATATGCCTCCTTTTTTTTCCTTATCCAATTCTCTATATCCCTTGACATTAAGGGTTCCCTGGACTTGTTGGTCCTCCTTTACATGAACATGTTGGCCCTGAACTCTATTTCCCATTTGAATGACTGGTCTGATGTAGACTTTCCAACAAGTAGCTGCTCCCAGTCCACTTTGGCCAGATCCTGTTTTATCAAATTGAAATCGGCCTTCCCCCAATTCAGTACCTTTATTTCCGGTCCATCTTTGTCCTTTTCCATAACTACCTTAAATCTTCCAGAGTTATGGTCACTATCCCCGAAATGCTCCCCCACTGACACTTCTACCACTTGTCTGGCCTCATTCCCTAGGATTAAGTCCAGTACTGCCCCTCCTCTTGTAGGAATTTCTACGTGCTGGCTGAAAAAGCTTTCCTGTATTGTTACGACCGACTACTCCTGTCAAAGTCCCCAATCAAAATATACGATTCTGATTGTGGTGGGACCAACGCACTGTTAATTCAATCCCGTCGTTCCACAGATCGGCTAACATATCATTTAAAACTTTCCAAGTTAAAGAAAGACCCAGCCAAATTGTATCATCTATTAACCCCCGAATGAAGGCTAACCAAACCAGGTGTCTTTAAATCAACAAATTAACTCTTTAATTAGAAGAACTAAATTCTTAAACACTACAAAGATATAAACAACATCTAAAAATTAGAGTCCTTGCAAATTTACAGTCCAATGTTGCTCGAAGTCCTCACAGAATGTTGCTTTCCTTCTCCAGCAAATTTCAACAATTCACGACTTGCAAACACTTTCAACAGAATCAATCTGACTTTAGAGTTTTTGAGGGATAAAAGATTGTCACATTCTAACCTCCCTTTCTTCAATTTAAATGACCAGATATCTCTGTCTTGGCTTGACTTTTTTAGAATTTTGAGAGATAATAATTAAACAGACTAAAATCCTCTTCCTTCAGTTTAAATGGTTGAAAGCTCTTTTTCAGGTTTGCTCATCACAGCTGTGTCCTCTGTGTCTGTGGGTCCGTTAGGACAAACTGTCTTCAACTCATAAGCCAGTTCAAAACTAAATTGTAACAAATGTATCGCATGAGACTCACTCCCAGTGGCTATATCTATTGTAATGAGAATGCACCCTTTGAATCGCAGTCTCCAACTGGCTGTTTCTAAGGCAACGAAAATGCGCCTTCCTATAACTCCTGAGGCCTGCCAGCTGCCACACGGACTGCAGCATTTTTTTATTTGTTGTTGGCAGGCAAGGCCAGCATTTATTGCCTATCCCTAATTGCCCTTCAGAAGGTGGGGGTAAGTCACATTCTTGAACTGCTGTAGTCCATGTGGGGTAGGTACACCCACAGTGCTTTTCTCTGTAGCGATTTGATAAAACTGAGTGGCTTGCTAGGCCATTTCAGAGGGCAGTTAAGAGTCAACCACATTGTTGTGGGTCTGGAGTCACATGTCAGCCAGAGAAGGTAAAGATTGCAGATTGCCTTCCCTGAAGGACATTAGTGAACCAGATGGGTTCTGATGACAATCCAGTAGTTTCTGCATTACAACAATGACGACAGCTAAAAAAAAAAGTACTTAATTGGCTGTAAAGTGCTTTGAAACATCAGGTGGTCGGGAAAGGTGCTATATAAATGCAAGTCTGTCTTTCATGATCATCATTACAGTGACAAATGGGTAATAGTGGGGGGCGGTGGTGTAGTGGTAATGGCATGAGACTAGTAATCCAGAGCCCAGGCTAATGCTCTAGGGACACCGGTTTAAGTGGCAAATGGTACAATTGAAATTCAACTAATAAATCCAAAATTAAAAGCTAGTCTAGTGGTGACCATGAAACCATTCCAGGTGAAGCAGCGATTTACTTGTACTTCTTTCCAGTTAGTATACCGTATTCACCTCTCACAATGGAGAGACCAAACACAGATTGGGTGAGCACTCTGTGGAACACCTCCGCCAGTCCGCAAGCATGACACTCCCCCTGCACTCATGCTTTGTCTTTCACCACACCATTAGCACACTTCTCTTTGCTTTTGCTCCATGACTTCCTGGTCAGTTAATCTCGCTGGCCCTCTGTCCTATCACACACCTTCCCTTTTGTTCTCTTTCCCCCCCACCCCAACTTTACTTGCCGAAAACCTATTACATTTCTAACCTTTGCCAGTTCTGATGAAAGGTCACACAAACCTGAAACGGTAACTTTGCTTCTCTCTCTCTACAGATGCTGCCTGACCTGCTGAGTATTTCCAGCACTTTCTGTTTATATTCCATTAAGTTGGAGATGTCCATTGACAAACTTGGGCAGCTCCACACCTGGCGCATGCGCGGGCATCCACACCACAGCAACACGGACCCGGAGCGCCGCGCGCATGCGCAACGGGCAGCCCCGCCCCCCCGGCCGTTGACGCGCCTGCGCGAGTGGGGCTGGTCCTTTTCCGCCTGTGAAGGCCCGCAGCTGAAATTCGCTACCTGAGGATCCCGCGACCGTCGCGGCAAAATCAGCCGAAATGGTGAGCGGAGGCCGCTAGAGACCCTTCGGCAAGATAGAGCAGGGGTTTCTCTACTCGGATTGTTGGGGGATTGAGGCGGAAGGAATCGGATGGTGGGGATGTTGGACGGATTCAAACCGGGGGGGGGGGGGTGGAGGAGGTGCTGGTACCGGTTGGCAGCCATTGACTGGTGGGGGAGGGGAGGGGAGGGGAGGGGAGGGAAGTGTCAGCTGGTTCACTGTGTGTAGCAGAGATGATGTTTACACACTTGCAAATGGCGTAACTTTAAAAGACCTCGTGCATTTTAACATCATTTGCAAGGTGCAGTATTTTTGGAAACTATTTGAAACTGTGAAATGTGATAAATATTCCCTGAACTTATTGATGTACCTTGGCAGTAAGTGGATGTGTGGGGTGTGAACAAGCCTGCGTCAAGTTGCACAGTTCTGCTGATTTTCCCCCGGATTTATATCTCCCCTCTCAGTCTTGGAGGAAGCTAAGCTGTGAGGGGGACACGAGAGTCTGCCGAGACAGGTTACGTGAATGGGCAACACGGTGGCAGATGTAATATATTGTAGGGAAGTGCCAGGTTATTCACTTTCTTCAAAAGAATAGAGGAGCAGAATACTTTTTAAAAGGGCATGAAACTTGTAAGTGTTGAGGTTCAGAGAGATTTGGGTGTGCTCGTACAAAGTTACCATGCGGGCACAACAAGCAATTAGGAAAGCAAATGGCACGTTGGCCTTTATTGTAAGGGGATTGGAGTCCTGGAATAAAGAAGTCTTGCTACAATTTTTTTTTTTATTTCCAAAATATACTTTATTCATAAAAATCTGTAAAAATTACATTGCCAAACAGTTTCCAAACGGCACCAAAAAAATACAAACATTGCAAGGGAGATCAGTTTCCTTCAATACTGTCATGAGTTTCTTCCCAACCCTTCCGTTTCTCAATTGTCATGTCAATTACAGTTTTACATTTACAGCAGTTGAGAATATTAACGATACAGTTCGAGGGGTTTCCCAAGGATCCAGCCCCTCAGTTCAGCTTGGTGGGGGGACCTTACACTGTGGTCTTTCCCCATTGAGCCTTTGCTGCGGCTGCCCCAAGCTTTAGTGCGTCCCTCAGCACGTAGTCCTGGACCTTGGAATGTGCCAGTCTGCAACATTCGGACAACTCTTTGCGCTGGAAGACCAGCAAGTTTCGGGCAGACCAAAGGGCGTCTTTCACCGAATTGATAGTCCTCCAGCAGCAGTTGATGTTTGTCTCGGTGTGCGTCCCTGGGAACAGCCCGTAGAGCACAGACTACTGTGTTACAGAGCTGCTTGGGATGAACCTTGACAAAAACCACTGCATCTCTTTCCACACCTGCTTTGCAAAGGCACATTCCAGGAGGAGGTGGGCGACCGTCTCTTCCCCACCACAGCCAACGCGGGGGCATTGTGCGGAGGGGGCGAGACTTCGGGTGTGCATGAAGGATCTGACGGGGAGGGCCCTTCTCACCACAATTGTGCAGGGTTCTGGTGTGATCTCACCAAGAATACGGTGTGCAGTTTTGGTCTCCTTATTTCAGGAAGGAGATACTTGCTATGGAGGCGGTACAACTGAAGCTTCACTAGATTGGTCCCTGGGATGAGAGGGTAGTCCTGTGCTGAGAGGCTGAGTAAATTGGGCCTGTGTTCTCTGGAGTTTAGAAGAACGAGAGGTGATCTCATTGAAACATACACGATTCTGAAGGGGCTGGATAGGGTAGACACAGAGATTGTTTCCGCTGGTCGAGGTATCTAAAACATGGGGGCACAGTCTCAGAATAAGGGGCTGATCATTTAGGACTGAGATAAGGAGAAATTTCTTTACTCAGAGGGTTGTTAATCTTTGGAATTCTCTACCCCAGAGGGTTCTGGATTCTCCATCGTTGAATATATTTAATAATTCTGTGATATGGGAAGCGGGCAGGAAAGTGGAGTTGGTGCAGAAGATTAGACATGATTGTATTGAATGATGGACAGGCTTGATGGGCCGAATAGCCTACTCCTATACAGAGGAGTTTTATGAGGATGTTGCCAGGACTGGAAAGATGCAGCTATGAGGAAAGATTGGATGGGCTGGGGTTGTTCCCTTTGGAACAGAGGAGGCTGAGGGGAGATTTGATTGAAATGTGCAAAATTGTGAGGGGCCTGGATAGAGTGGATGTGAAGGGTCTGTTTACCTTAGCAGAGATTTAAAGTGATTGGCAGAAAGATTAGAGGGGAAATGAGGGAACATTTTTTCACGCAGTGGGTGGTTGGGATCTGGAACTCGTTGCCTGTAAGGTTAGGAGAGGCAGAAACCCTCAACTCATTTAAAAGGTGTCTGGACATGGACCAAATGCTGGAAAGTGGGATGAGGCTGGGTGGCTCTTTTTGCCTGGCGCAGGCACAGTGGGTCAAGTGACCTCTTTCTGTACTGTAAACTTCTTCTGATTCGATTTCTTATATAATCAGAGTATGCATTTTAACTTCATCCAACCACTTTGCTTTGATATCCCTTAATACACTTTGCCCCATTGTGTCTGGACTGGATTTCTGAGTGCCCATTCCCCCACTTTCTCCCTGTAAACTCTGCACATTCTTCCTTTTCAGATAACTATCTGATTCCCTTTGAATACCTCGATTTGAATCTGCCTCCACCACACTCTCAGGTAGTGCATTCCAGATCCTAGCCACTTGCTGTGTGAAAATGTTTTTACTCATGTCGCCTTTTTCTTCTTTTGCCAATCACTTTAAATCTGTGTCCTCTCGTTCTCGATCCTTTCACAAGGCTCCTGAGACGTCACCTTCCAAACCCGCGGCCTCTACCAACTCGAAGGACAAGGGCGGCAAATGCATGGGAACACCACCACCTGCAAGTTCCCCTCCAAGTCACACACCATCCTGACTTGGAACTATATCGCCGTTCCTTCACTGTCACTGGGTCAAAATCCTGGAACTCCCTTCCTAACAGCACTGTGGGTGTACCTACCCCACATGGACTGCAGTGGTTCAAGAAGGCAGCTCACCACCACCTTCTCAAGGGCAATTAGGGATGGGCAATAAATGCTGGCCTGGCCAGTGACACCCACATCCCATGAATGAATTAAAAAAACCCAAATGCGAACAGTTCTGCATAGCTACTCTGTCTAGACTCCTCATGATTTTCAATACCTCGATCAAATCACCTCTCAGCCTTCTCTTCATGGAAAACAGTCCTAACTTCTCCAATCTATCTTCATAACTGAAATTCCTCACCCCATTCTCGTGAATCTTTTCTGTAATCTCTCCAATGCCCTCATGTCTTTCCTAAAGTGCGGCACCCAGAACTGGACACAATACTCCAGCTGAGGCCGAACTAGTATCTGAAACAAAATCAGCATTCTTGATGAGCAAGGGGGTGAAAGGTTATCAGGGGGGTGGGGGGGGGTGGTGGTGGTAGGCGGTAATGTGGAGTTGAGGTTACAGTCAGATCAGTCATGATCTTGTTGAATGGCGAAGTGGGCTCGAGGGCCATGAGACCTACTCCTGCTCTTAATTCATATGTTCGTATGTAACAAAACCTCCTTGCTCTTGTACTCTATGCCTGTATTAAAGCCGAGGATCCCATATGCTTTATTAACCCACTCTCTCAACCTGTCTTGCCAATCTCAAAGCCTTATGTGCATTTACCCCGCCTCCCCACCCCCCCCAGGTCCCTCTGCTGCTGCAGAGGTGAGAGTGACTGCCCTTGACATGAAGGCAGCATTTGACCGAGTATGGTATCAAGGAGCCCCAGCAAAACTGAGGTCAATGGGAATCAGGGAAAACTCTCCGCTGGCTGGAGTCATACCTAGCGCAAAGGAAGATGGTTGTGGTTATTGGAGGTCAATCATCTGAGCTCCAGGACATCACTGCAGGAGTTCCTCAGGGTAGTGTCCTAGGCCCAACCATCTTCAGCTGCTTCATCAATGACCTTCCTTCAATCATAAGGTTAGAAGTGGGGATGTTCGCTGACGATTGCACAATGTTCAGCACCATTCGCAACTCCTCAGATACTGAAGCAGTCCGTGTAGAAATGCAGCAAGATCTGGACAATATCCAGGCTTGGACTGATAAGTGGCAAGTAACATTTGCGCCACACAAGTGCCAGGCAATGACCATCTCCAACAAGAGAGAATCTAACCATCTCCCCTTGACATTCAACGGCATTACCATCACTGAATCCCCCACTATATCAACATCCTCGGGGCTACCATGGACCAGAAACTGAACTGGAGTAGTCATATAAATACCGTGGCTACAAGAGCAGGTCAGAGGCTAGGAATCACCTCCTGACTCCCCAAATCCTATCCACCATCTCCAGGGCACAAGTCAGGAGTGTGATGGAATACTCTCCACTTGCCTGGATGGGTGCAGCTCCAACAACACTCAAGAAGCTCGACACCATCCAGGACAAAGCAGCCCGCTTGATTGGCACCCCATCTACAAACATTCACTCCCTCCACCACCGATGCACAGTGGCAGCAGTGTGTCCCATCTACAAGATGCACTGCAGCAATGCACCAAGGCTCCTTCGACAGCACCTTCCAAACCCGCGACCTCTACCAACTAGAAGGACAAGGGCAGCAAATACATGGGAACACCACCACCTGCAAGTTCCCCTCCACGTCACACACCATCCTGACTTGGAATTATATCGCCGTTCCTTCACTCACTGGGTCAAAATCCTGGAACTCCCTTCCTAACAGCACTGTGGGTATACCTACCCCACATGGACTGCAGCGGTTCAAGAAGGCAGCTCACCACCACCTTCTCAAGGGCAATTAGTGATGGGCAATAAATGCTGGCCTGGCCAGTGATGCCCACTTCCCATGAATGAATAAAAAAAAAGCCTTTCGAATTGTACCCTTTATATTGTCTCTCCATGTTCTTAGTACCAAAAAGAATTAATTTCACATTTCTCTGTATTGAACTTCATCTGCCACCTGTCTGCCCATTCCACTAACTTGTCAATGTCCTTTTGAAGTTCTACACTATCCTCCTCACAGTTCACAATGCTTCCAAGTTTCATATCATCTGTAAACTTTGATTTTGTGCCCTGTACACCAAGGTCTAGGTCATTAATATATATCAGGAAAAGCAAGGGTCCCAACACTGACTCCTGGGGAACTCCACTACAAACCTTCCTCCAGCCCGAAAAACATCCACTAACCACTGCTCATTGTTCCCTGTCACTCAGCCAATTTCATATCCATGTTGCTGCTGTCCCTATTATTCCAGGAGCTACAAGTTTGCTCATTAGTCTGTTGTGTGGCACTTTACAGAACTGTTTCCATCACCACACAGCCTGCAAATGAATATCGTTTCGTTGGTTGCAGTAGAAAGCAAAATTGCTTTTAGATTTTGATAATCACATTGTTATCTGGCATTCTCACCAAATGCAATGAAGCTGAAAATTAAAAATAGACCTAAGACAGAGATTTAGACAAAGTTACAGAGCAACAGACAATGAGGTACAAGTAATCCTTTTTTCCCCCTGAGATTTCAGAGATCTCTCTGTCTCTCTCTCTCTGTCTCTCTCTCTCTGTCTCTCTCTCTCTGTCTCTCTCTCTCTGTCTCTCTCTCTCTGTCTCTCTCTCTCTGTCTCTCTCTCTCTGTCTCTCTCTCTGTCTCTCTCTCTCTGTCTCTCTCTCTCTCTGTCTCTCTTCTCTCTGTCTCTCTCTCTCTGTCTCTCTCTCTCTCTGTCTCTCTCTCTCTCTGTCTCTCTCTCTCTGTCTCTCTCTCTCTGTCTCTCTCTCTCTGTCTCTCTCTCTCTGTCTCTCTCTCTCTGTCTCTCTCTGTCTCTCTCTCTCTCTCTCTCTCTCTCTGTCACTCTCTCTCTCTGTCACTCTCTCTCTCTCTGTCACTCTCTCTCTCTCTGTCACTCTCTCTCTCTCTGTCACTCTCTCTCTCTCTCTGTCCACTCTCTCTCTCTCTCTCTCTGTCACTCTCTCTCTCTCTCTGTCCACTCTCTCTCTCGCTGTCTCTCTCTCTCTCGCTGTCTCTCTCTCTCTCGCTGTCTCTCTCTCTCTCGCTGTCTCTCTCTCTCTCTCGCTGTCTCTCTCTCTCTCTCGCTGTCTCTCTCTCTCTCTCGCTGTCTCTCTCTCTCTCTCCGCTGTCTCTCTCTCTCTCTCGCTGTCTCTCTCTCTCTCTCGCTGTCTCTCTCTCTCTCTCGCTGTCTCTCTCTCTCTCTCGCTGTCTCTCTCTCTCTCTCGCTGTCTCTCTCTCTCTCTCGCTGTCTCTCTCTCTCTCTCGCTGTCTCTCTCTCTCTCTCTCGCTGTCTCTCTCTCTCTCTCGCGGTCTCTCTCTCTCTCTCTCGCTGTCTCTCTCTCTCTCTCGCTGTCTCTCTCTCTCTCTCGCTGTCTCTCTCTCTCTCTCTAGCTGTCTCTCTCTCTCTCTCGCTGTCTCTCTCTCACTCTCTAGCTGTCTCTCTCTCTCTCTAGCTGTCTCTCTCTCTCTCGCTGTCTCTCTCTCTCTCGCTGTCTCTCTCTCTCTCTCGCTGTCTCTCTCTCTCTCTCTCGCTGTCTCTCTCTCTCTCTCGCTGTCTCTCTCTCTCGCTGTCTCTCTCTCTCTCTCGCTGTCTCTCTCTCTCTCTCGCTGTCTCTCTCTCTCTCTCGCTGTCTCTCTCTCTCTCTCGCTGTCTCTCTCTCTCTCTCGCTGTCTCTCTCTCTCTCTCGCTGTCTCTCTCTCTCTCTCGCTGTCTCTCTCTCTCTCTCGCTGTCTCTCTCTCTCTCTCGCTGTCTCTCTCTCTCTCTCGCTGTCTCTCTCTCTCTCTCGCTGTCTCTCTCTCTCTCTCGCTGTCTCTCTCTCTCTCTCTCGCTGTCTCTCTCTCTCTCTCAGCTGTCTCTCTCTCTCTCTCGCTGTCTCTCTCTCTCTCTCGCTGTCTCTCTCTCTCTCTCGCTGTCTCTCTCTCTCTCTCGCTGTCTCTCTCTCTCTCTCTCGCTGTCTCTCTCTCTCTCTCTCGCTGTCTCTCTCTCTCTCCTCGCTGTCTCTCTCTCTCTCTCTCGCTGTCTCTCTCTCTCTCTCTCGCTGTCTCTCTCTCTCTCTCTCGCTGTCTCTCTCTCTCTCTCGCTGTCTCTCTCTCTCTCTCGCTGTCTCTCTCTCTCTCTCGCTGTCTCTCTCTCTCTCTCGCTGTCTCTCTCTCTCTCGCTGTCTCTCTCTCTCTCTCGCTGTCTCTCTCTCTCTCTCGCTGTCTCTCTCTCTCTCTCGCTGTCTCTCTCTCTCTCTCGCTGTCTCTCTCTCTCTCTCGCTGTCTCTCTCTCTCTCTCTCGCTGTCTCTCTCTCTCTCTCTCGCTGTCTCTCTCTCTCTCTCTCTCGCTGTCTCTCTCTCTCTCTCTCGCTGTCTCTCTCTCTCTCTCTCGCTGTCTCTCTCTCTCTCTCTCGCTGTCTCTCTCTCTCTCTCGCTGTCTCTCTCTCTCTCTCGCTGTCTCTCTCTCTCTCTCGCTGTCTCTCTCTCTCTCTCGCTGTCTCTCTCTCTCTCTCGCTGTCTCTCTCTCTCTCTCGCTGTCTCTCTCTCTCTCTCGCTGTCTCTCTCTCTCTCTCGCTGTCTCTCTCTCTCGCTGTCTCTCTCTCTCTCTCGCTGTCTCTCTCTCTCTCGCTGTCTCTCTCTCTCTCTCGCTGTCTCTCTCTCTCTCTCTCGCTGTCTCTCTCTCTCTCTCTCGCTGTCTCTCTCTCTCTCTCTCGCTGTCTCTCTCTCCTCTCTCTCGCTGTCTCTCTCTCTCTCTCTCGCTGTCTCTCTCTCTCTCGCTGACTCTCTCTCTCTCTCGGCTGTCTCTCTCTCTCTCTCGCTTCTCTCTCTCTCTCGCTGTCTCTCTCTCTCTCTCGCTGTCTCTCTCTCTCTCTCGCTGTCTCTCTCTCTCTCTCGCTGTCTCTCTCTCTCTCTCTCGCTGTCTCTCTCTCTCTCTCTCGCTGTCTCTCTCTCTCTCTCGCTGTCTCTCTCTCTCTCTCGCTGTCTCTCTCTCTCTCTCGCTGTCTCTCTCTCTCTCTCTCGCTGTCTCTCTCTCTCTCTCTCGCTGTCTCTCTCTCTCTCTCGCTGTCTCTCTCTCTCTCTCGCTGTCTCTCTCTCTCTCTCGCTGTCTCTCTCTCTCTCTCGCTGTCTCTCTCTCTCTCTCTCGCTGTCTCTCTCTCTCTCTCTCGCTGTCTCTCTCTCTCTCTCTCGCTGTCTCTCTCTCCTCTCCTCTCGCTGTCTCTCTCTCTCTCGCTGTCTCTCTCTCTCTCTCGCTGTCTCTCTCTCTCTCTCGCTGTCTCTCTCTCGCTGTCTCTCTCTCTCTCTCGCTGTCTCTCTCTCTCTCTCGCTGTCTCTCTCTCTCTCTCGCTGTCTCTCTCTCTCTCTCGCTGTCTCTCTCTCTCTCTGTCTCTCTCTCTCTCGCTGTCTCTCTCTCTCTCTCGCTGTCTCTCTCTCTCTCTCGCTGTCTCTCTCTCTCTCTCGCTGTCTCTCTCTCTCTCTCTCGCTGTCTCTCTCTCTCTCTCGCTGTCTCTCTCTCTCTCTCGCTGTCTCCTCTCTCTCTCTCGCTGTCTCTCTCTCTCTCTCGCTGTCTCTCTCTCTCTCTCGCTGTCTCTCTCTCTCTCTCGGGCTGGTCTCTCTCTCTCTCTCGCTGTCTCTCTCTCTCTCTCGCTGTCTCTCTCTCTCTCATCGCTGTCTCTCTCTCTCTCTCGCTGTCTCTCTCTCTCTCTCGCTGTGTCTCTCTCTCTCTCGCTGTCTCTCTCTCTCTCTCGCTGTCTCTCTCTCTCTCTCGCTGTCTCTCTCTCTCTCTCGCTGTCTCTCTCTCTCTCGCTGTCTCTCTCTCTCTCTCGCTGTCTCTCTCTCTCTCTCGCTGTCTCTCTCTCTCTCTCGCTGTCTCTCTCTCTCTCTCGCTGTCTCTCTCTCTCTCTCGCTGTCTCTCTCTCTCTCTCGCTGTGTCTCTCTCTCTCTCGCTGTGTCTCCCCCCCCTCTCTCGCTGTGTCTCCCCCCCCTCTCTCGCTGTGTCTCCCCCCCCCTCTCTCGCTGTGTCTCCCCCCCCTCTCTCGCTGTGTCTCCCCCCTCTCTCTCTCTCTCTCTAGTTTCGAAGCTGTTATGATCGTGGATAGAGCTGAGAGTTGTAATTGGCAGCATCTGTTCTGGCAGCCATGTTAGTTTGAAAGGTTCGATATCTCTGCCTGGTGGTGTGGGTGTGGGGGGCATGTCCTGCTGAATGTGTTTCTGGCCAGGGTGCCAACCGGTCGTCTGGTGCTGCAGTTAACGTTCCTTAAATTCTCCTGCTCATCCCTACCTGCCCTACCATTCCCCCCTTTTTTTTAAAGCCAAGTTTTAAATCTCAAAATCTGTGCTTTTTTCATTTTCACTCTTTCATCTCCTGTCTTAAACAACTTTCAGATGTCAGCCTTTGGCACTTAGCGAGCTGTTTGACTGAGTGGTGCGTCACATGCAAACCTAATCCTGTCATTTCACACACTGAGGCAGTCTGTCCCCATACACTCTGTCTACCCCAGCGACAATGCCTTGCTCTCCTCCTGTCCAGACCACCTCTTCATGCTCAACCTTCAACCTGTGAGAGGATGGTCGAGTGCATCGAGTTTGCCCTTCCTATTTAGGAGGTTGAGGGAGGAGGATGGTTGGATTTCTGGGCTGGAATCTGAGCTGCTGTTAGGTGAACATGTTGGTGATGCTATGTTGAGACTGGCTGGAAACTAACTGTGGTGCGTTCAGTGCTAACAAATCTCCTTGAGAAACTATACAGCCAAAACTGGGCACCGCAATTTTGGGAGGATGTCAGGTCCTTGCAGGGGGTGCAGAGGAGATTAACCAGAATAGAACCAGGATGAGGGACTTCAGTTAATGTGGAGAGACTGGAGAAGCTGGATTGTTCTCCTTTGAGCAGAGAAGGTTAAGGGGAGATTTAATAGAGGTGTTCAAAATTAGCAAGGGTTTTGATCGAGTAAGTTGCAAGTGAGTCAGTAACCGGAGAGCACAGGTTTCAAATAATTGACAAAGGAACTCGAGGAGTGAAGAGAAATTTCTGCAGAGAGGATTGTTGAGATCGGGAATGCACTGGTCTGGAATGTGCTGAGATAGATTCCATCGGATCTTTTAAAAAGCAGTTGGATGTGGACTGATTGGTGGCTTATGGGGTGTGGGACTGATCTGGACAGCTTTTAAAAGAGCTAGCACAGGCACAGTGGGTCAAATGGCCTCCTTCGGTGCTGTTATGTTCTCTGATTTTATGCCTTCCAATTGCTTCTCGCTTCTGTTACAGGGGTTCGTAAAAGTCATCAAGAGCAAGTCTTACTTCAAGAGATACCAGGTCAAATACAGAAGGCGAAGAGGTGAGCAGTGGCCTGTTCTTTAATAAACTGGCTCCTGGACTCACTGTGACAGGACCATTGCGTCGGGTGCTGGTGTCCTGAACAGCTTGTGTTCAGCAATGGCACAACACTGCTTGTACCTTGGCAACAGTGGCCCTACCTTTCACTTGCCCGCAATACAGCCCTTTGGTGTTCCTGGCAGTCGGGTGTGAGTTCGACCCGTGACTTCAGGGAGCGGACTGGCGGGTTGTGGCCCTTGGTGACAGGTGCCGAGCCTGTTGGGGGGAGCGGGGCCTGTGTGTGGATGATTGGGATTGGGACTGAGTCCCCTGCAGAGACTCCCAGGCCGACACTCCCTTCGCTGCACTGAGAGAGGGCCGTGCTGTCGGAGGGCCGCGTTGTCAGAGGGTCGGTGCTCTTTAACCTTTTAAATTCCAGAAACTACAATCCTGGGGTGTGTAATCTCTCCTTGTAATTTAACCCTTGGAGTCCAGGTATCATTCTGCTAAATCTATACTTCACTAAATCTATACTTCACTTATACAGTAAAAGGCAGGACCCTTAGGAGTATTGACAGGCAGAGAGATCTGGGCGTACAGGTCCACAGGTCACAAAGTGGCAACGCAGGTGGATAAGGTAGTCAAGAAGGCATACGGCATGCTTGCCTTCATCGGTCGGGGCATAGAGTATAAAAATTGGCAAGCCATGTTGCAGCTGTACAGAACCTTAGTTAGGCCACACTTAGAATATTGCGTGCAATTCTGGTCACCACACTACCAGAAGGGCGTGGAGGCTTTGGAGAGGGTACAGAAGAGGTTTACCAGGATGTTGCCTGGTCTGGAGGGCATTAGCTATGAGGAGAGGTTGGAAAAACTCGGATTGTTTTCACTGGAATGACAGAGGTGGAGGGGCGACATGATAGAGGTTTACAAAGTTATGAGCGGCATGGACAGAGTGGATAGTCAGAAGCTTTTTCCCAGGGTGGAAGAGTCAGTTACTAGGGGACATAGGTTTAAGGTGCGAGGGGCAAAGTTTAGAGGGGATGTGCGAGGCAAGTTTTTTACACAGAGGGTGGTGAGTGCCTGGAACTTGCTGCCGGGGCAGGTGGTGGAAGCAGGTACGATAGCAACGTTTAAGAGGCATCTTGAGTTTGAGGGAGAGAAAAGTGGGTCTAAAACTAGTATTTTAAACTTAAATAAGGGCAATTATGGGGGCATGAAAGCAGAATCTAGCAAAAATGAATTGGCAAAATAGGTTAAGGGATAGGTTATTAGAGGTGCAGTGGGAGATATTTAAAGGGATATTTCAGAATGTACAGAATAGATACATTCCAAGGGGAAAACCCAACATCCTTGGTTAAGTAAAAAAGTTGAAGATAGTATTTAACTTGAAGAAAAAGCATATAATTGTGCAAAGGTGGGTGACAGGTCAGAGGATTGCACAGAATATAATGAAGAACAACTAAAAGATTAAAAAGGAGGGAAAAATTAGAGTATGAGAGAGAACTGGCTAGAAATATAAAAACATACTAAGAGTTTCTGTAGATATTTAAAAAAGGAAAGAGTGAACAAAGTGAGTGTTGGTCCTACAGAAAGTGAGTCTGGGGAATTAATAATGGAAAATAAGGAGATGGCAGATGAATTGAATAGGTATATTGCATCGGTCTTCACTATTGAGGATACAAGTAACATCCCAGAAATAGCTGTAAGTCAGGAAATGGAAGGGAGGGAGGAACTCAAGAAAATTACAATCACCAGGGAAGTGGTACTGAGCAACTTGTTGGAGCTGTGGGCTGACCAGTCCCCGGGTCCTGATGGACTTCATCCTAGGGTGTTAAAAGAAGTGGTTAGTGAGATAGTTGATGCGTTGGTGTTCATTTTCCAAAATTCCCTAGATTTGGGGAAGATTCCCTTAGATTGGAAAATAGCGAAGGTAACTCCTTTATTCAAAAAGGAAGGGAAACAGAAAGCAGGAAACTACAGGCCAGTTAGCTTAACATCTGTCATAGCGAAAATGTTAGAAGGTATTATTAAAGAATTTATAGCAGGGCACTTTGAAAAAGTCATGGTATTCAGGCAGAGTCAACGTGATTTTGTGAAAGGGAAATCATCTTTAACACAAGAACTAGGAGCAGAAGTAGGCCATCTGGCCCATCGAGCTTGCTCCACCATTCAGTACGATCATGGCTGATCTTGGGCTTCAATTCCACTTTCATGCCCGCTCCCCATATCACTTGATACCCTGTGTGGCCAAAAATCTGTCTATCTCAGCCTTAAATGTAATCTGTAATGGAACATCCACAACCCTCTGGGGAAGAGAATTCCAAAGATTCTCAACCCTTTGAGGGTAATAATTACTTCTCATCTCAGTCCTGACTGATTGATTGGCTCCTTATCTTGGTGTTCTTTGAAGAAGTAACATGTGCTGTGGATAAAGGGGAACCGGTGGATGTACTGTACTTGGATTTCCAGAAGGCATTTGATAAGGTGCCACATCAAAGGTTATTGTGGAAAGTAAGAGCTCATGGTGAAGGGGGTAACATTTTGTTATGGCTAGTTAACAGGAAACAGAGAGTAGGCATAAATGGGTCATTTTCAGATTGGCAAGATGTAACGAGTGGTGTACCACAAGGATCAGTGCTGGGGCCTCAACTTTTTTACCGTTTATATCAATGACTTAGATGAAGGGACTGAAGGTATAGTTGCTAAATTTGCTGATGGCACATAGATAGGTAAGAAAGTAAGTTGTGAAGAGGACATAAGGAGGCTACAAAGGGATATAGATAGGCTAACTGAGTGGGCAAAGACCTGGCAAATGGAGTATAATGTGGGAAAATATGAAATTGTCCATTTTGGCAGGAAGAATAAACAAAAAGCATATTATCTCAATGGTGAGAGATTGCAGAGCTCTGAGATGCAGAGGGATCTGGGTGTTCTAGTGCATGAATCGCAAAAGGTTAGTATGCAGGTACAGCAAGTAATTAGGAAAGCTCATAGAATGTTATTGTTTACTGCGAGGGGAATTTAATACAAAAGTAGAGAGGTTATTGCTTCAGTTATACAGGGCATTGGTGAGACCACTCTGGAGGTACTGTGTACAGTATTGGTCTCCTTATTTAAGGAAGGATGTAAATGTGTTGGAAGCAGTTCAGAGAAAGTTTACTAGACTAATACCTGGGATGGGTGGGTTGTCTTATGAGGAAAGATTGGACAGGCTCGGCTTGTATCCACTGGAATTTAGAAGAGTAAGAGGCGACTGATTGAAACATATAAGATCCTGAGTGGTCTGGACAGGGTGGATGTGGAAAGGATGTTTCCTCTTCTGGAGAATCTCGAACTAGGGGGTCACTGTTTAAGACAGAGATGAGGAGAAATGTTTTCTCTGAGGGTCTTTGGAATTCTCTCCCTCAAAAGGTGGTGGAAGCAGAGTCTTTGAATATTTTTTAGGCAGAGGTAGATAGATTCCTGATGAGCAAGGGGTGAAAGGTTATTGGGCAGTAGACAGGAATTTGGGGTTGAGGTTGCAAACAGATCAGCCATGATCTTGTTGAATGGCAGTGTGGGCCGACACCTGCTCCTAATTCGTACGTTAGCCCTCGAGATATAAAGGCCAGCATTCCATTAGCCTTTTGGATTACATGACATTTTAATGATCGGTGTACCGGGATCCCCAGGTCTCTTGGGAATTATGGTGTCTCTAGCTTTTCACCATTTCGAAAATACCTCGTTTCATCCTTTTTAGGTTCAAGTTAATGACCTCACATTTTCCCATTCACTTAATCTATTGAAAATGTCTTTATAATTTTTACCTTTCATCTTCTTGATAGTTCACTCCGTCTAGTTTCTCCTTTTTACTCGTCCTTTTCTGGTTTCTAAAATTTCCCCAATCTTCTGACCTGCCACTAATTGTCACTTCAACGTTAGCTAACGTTCTCATGAGGGACTTTATCAAATGCTTTCTGAAGTTAGATAAATAACATCCATAGACATTCTCCTGTCCACTACTTCAGTCATCTGTTCATCAAATTCAGTCAGATTCATCAGGAGTGACCTTCCCCGTGCTGACTCTCTGCTCAGCTGAAAATTTCAGCGTGTTCAGTCACTCAACGGCAGATGTTAGGCTAACTGGTGTGTAATCCCTGGTTTCCCCCCCCCCCCCCCCCCCCCCTCTCACCTTGGTAAAATAGTGGGGTGACCTGCAACAGCATCATTATAACATGTTATCTGGTCATTCTTTTGCTGTATGGGATCTTGCTGTGCTAAACAGTGACTGTGATTCAGTAAAGCCTGTGGAGGTGAGATTTTTATTCAGCTTTATCGGTGTCGGAGACAATGATGCGAATGTGCTGATGACACTGATACAGAAACACTTCAGTCACCCCTCCCCCTGTCCCCTTCCCCTCGTGGGTGAAGTGTTAACACAAGGTCTCACATTCACTTAAAGAGGAGTGGCTGTTATATTGGTGAGGGTGGGGGGGGGGGGGGTGTGTGGTGGTGGGGGCGTTGAAAGTTCTGCAGTGTTTGACTTGTTTCTGCGCAGCCTGAGGAAAACGTTCCCACTCAAGTGGGCAGCTGGGGTGGAGAGAGTACATTTAGATGTACTAGGGTGGATGGGAGGTGGCATGGCTCAGGTAGGTTGGGGAAGGGGTGGGTGCGGGTTTAGGCAGGTGGAGGGGAGGTGGCATGGCTCGGGCAGGTTGGGGAAGGGGTGGGTGCGGGGTTTAGGCAGGTGGAGGGGAGGTGGCATGGCTCGGGCAGGTTGGGGGAAGGGGTGGGTGCGGGGTTTAGGCAGGTGGAGGGGAGGTGGCATGGCTCGGGCAGGTTGGGGAAGGGGTGGGTGCGGGGTTTAGGCAGGTGGAGGGGAGGTGGCATGGCTCAGGCAGGTTGGGGAAGGGGTGGGTGCGGGGTTTAGGCAGGTGGAGGGGAGGTGGCGTGGCTCGGGCAGGTTGGGGAAGGGGTGGGTGCGGGGTTTAGGCAGGTGGAGGGGAGGTGGCATGGCTCAGGCAGGTTGGGGAAGGGGTGGGTGCGGGGTTTAGGCAGGTGGAGGGGAGGTGGCGTGGCTCAGGCAGGTTGGGGAAGGGGTGGGTGCGGGGTTTAGGCAGGTGGAGGGGAGGTGGCGTGGCTCAGGCAGGTTGGGGAAGGGGTGGGTGCGGGGTTTAGGCAGGTGGAGGGGAGGTGGCGTGGCTCAGGCAGGTTGGGGAAGGGGTGGGTGCGGGGTTTAGGCAGGTGGAGGGGAGGTGGCGTGGCTCAGGCAGGTTGGGGAAGGGGTGGGTGCGGGGTTTAGGCAGGTGGAGCGGAGGTGGCGTGGCTCAGGCAGGTTGGGGAAGGGGTGGGTGTGGGGTTTAGGCAGGTGGAGGGGAGGTGGCGTGGTTTAGGTGGGCGGTGGGGGTGGGGGGGGTTGCAGAGAGCGAGGACCCGCCTGGGCCCCAGGATGGGGAAGGTTGAGAGCGATGGTCCCACCTGTCCTGGGGGTGGGAGGGCAGGGCCCAGAGGAGATGGTGTGGTATTACAGCGAGGTGAAATGCCAGGACTTGAGGAGGAACTTTCTTGTGGTATTCAACCCTCTTTATTCTTACAGGGGTCATTGTGGGAAGGGGGTCGAGGTCTGATTCTGGCTGGGGCGGCAGTGGGGGAGGGGACGGGGCAATTGTGATTAACGAGGGGACTCTGCTGTCGATACTCGTGCGTTGGTGTGTTTATTTAACATGGCCTCTTCTGTCCCTCTTGTTCCTCAGAGGGTAAGACTGACTACTTTGCACGCAAGCGCCTTGTTGTTCAAGATAAAAACAAGTACAACACCCCCAAATACCGCATGATTGTACGTGTCTCAAACCGGGATATAGTTTGCCAGGTAAGAGGACAGAGGTGATGGCCTGAAGAAATGGCCGTGGATATTGGGGAGGTGGGCTTGTGTACCCAGGGCGCTTCACTGAACAGTGTTGAACAGAGAGGGGTCGGTACCCACAGCGCAGGCTGTGACCTCCAGAGAGAGGGAGATGGTGGGTTTCAGCACTGCTGGGATGATGGGGTGATCATCTCTCTCTCTCTCTCTCTCTCTCTCGTGGAGGGAACACGGTGGGGAGGGGGTGGTGTGGAGGGAGTGCCGTGTTGTCGGGGTGGGCAGTGCGGAGGGGGCAGTGTGGAGAGAGCAGTATTGGTTTGTGTTTCTTGGCCTTTTTTGATCTGAAACGTGATCAATTCCCTTTTTGTTTCTTGTTTGAAGGTAGCGTTCGCCAGAATTGGGGGAGATATCATTGTGTGCGCTGCATACTCTCATGAACTCCCCAGATATGGCGTGAAAGTCGGGCTGACAAACTACGCGGCGGCTTACTGCACAGGCCTCCTGCTCACTCGCCGGGTAAGGATATGTCTCTTTGAGGCCGGAAAGGGGGAGAGGAAAGAACACCAATAGGAGCTGGAGTAGGCCATTAGCCCCCTCAAACCTGCCCCTTCATTCAACAAAGTCATAGCTGATCTTGGGCTTTAACGTCACCTTACTGCCCACCCAGCTCCCCATAATCCCTAATTCCCTGAGTACCCCAAAAATCTAGTACCTGAGCAACCACAACCCTCTGGGCTAGAGAATTCCAAAGATTCACAACCCTCTGGGCTAGAGAATTCCAAAGATTCACAACCTCTGGGCTAGAGAATTCCAAAGATTCACAACCTCTGGGCTAGAGAATTCCAAAGATTCACAACCTCTGGGCTAGAGAATTCCAAAGATTCACAACCTCTGGGCTAGAGAATTCCAAAGATTCACAACCTCTGGGCTAGAGAATTCCAAAGATTCACAACCTCTGGGCCAGAGAATTCCAAAGATTCACAACCTCTGGGCCAGAGAATTCCAAAGATTCGCAACCTCTGGGCTAGAGAATTCCAAAGATTCACAACCTCTGGGCTAGAGAATTCCAAAGATTCACAACCTCTGGGCTAGAGAATTCCAAAGATTCACAACCTCTGGGCTAGAGAATTCTAAAGATTCACAACCTCTGGGCTAGAGAATTCCAAAGATTCACAACCTCTGGGCTAGAGAATTCCAAAGATTCACAACCTCTGGGCTAGAGAATTCCAAAGATTCGCAACCTCTGGGCTAGAGAATTCCAAAGATTCACAACCTCTGGGCTAGAGAATTCCAAAGATTCACAACCTCTGGGCTAGAGAATTCTAAAGATTCACAACCTCTGGGCTAGAGAATTCCAAAGATTCACAACCTCTGGGCTAGAGAATTCCAAAGATTCACAACCTCTGGGCTAGAGAATTCCAAAGATTCGCAACCTCTGGGCTAGAGAATTCCAAAGATTCGCAACCTCTGGGCTAGAGAATTCCAAAGATTCGCAACCTCTGGGCTAGAGAATTCCAAAGATTCGCAACCTCTGGGCTAGAGAATTCCAAAGATTCGCAACCTCTGGGCTAGAGAATTCCAAAGATTCGCAACCTCTGGGCTAGAGAATTCCAAAGATTCGCAACCTCTGGGCTAGAGAATTCCAAAGATTCACAACCTCTGGGCTAGAGAATTCCAAAGATTCGCAACCTCTGGGCTAGAGAATTCCAAAGATTCGCAACCTCTGGGTTAGAGAATTCCAAAGATTCGCAACCTCTGGGCTAGAGAATTCCAAAGATTCGCAACCTCTGGGCTAGAGAATTCCAAAGATTCGCAACCTCTGGGCTAGAGAATTCCAAAGATTCGCAACCTCTGGGCTAGAGAATTCCAAAGATTCGCAACCTCTGGGCTAGAGAATTCCAAAGATTCGCAACCTCTGGGCTAGAGAATTCCAAAGATTCGCAACCTCTGGGTCAAGAAATTTCTCCTCATCTCGGTCCTAAATGATCGACCCCTTATCCTGAGACCGTGTCCCTGTTTTGTAGATTCCCCAGCCAGGTGAAAGAATCTCTGTGTCTACCCTATCCAGCCCCTTCAGAATTTTAGATGTTTCCATGAAATCACCATTCTTCTAAATTCCAGGGAATATAGACCTAGTCTATTCAGTCTCTCTCCATAGGACAATAGGCATAGAACCAATCTAGTAAATCTTCATTACACACTCTATGGCAAGTATATCCTTCCCTAGGAGAACAAAACTGTACACCATACTCCAAGTGCCGTCTCACCAAGGCTCTATACAATTTCAGTGAGACATCTTTACTCCTGTACTCCAATCCCATTGCAATAAAGGCCAACATACCCTTCGCCTTGCTAGTTGCTTGTTGTACCTGCATGCTAACTTCCTGTGATTCATCGAAAGTGAAGGTCTGTGATAGGGTGGAAGGCACGAGAGATTAAACGACAAATGGGATGATGGTGCAAGGTAATGGAACAAATGAAGGAGTAAAAGGATGGATGCGGAGGAGGTGTAAACGGCAATAGTGGAATCATTACCGGCTTCCGCTGTCTGAAAAAATGGGAGTAAGGTTATAATGTGAACTTAGTGACCTGGGTGTAGTCTAGTGCTTAATCAGTAGTTAGTGTGAGCTGGTTTCAGCTTTGGGGTCAGTTCACAGTGTTTAAACTGGTTACAAGTCCACTAATAGCCTGGATCTGAAGGTGCCGCAGAGCAGCACAACTCCTTTAAAAATTTTTCCTGGGATGTGGGTGTTGCTGGCTGGGCCAGTATTCATTTCCCATCCTGGATTGCGTGTGACCTGCTGTCTTCCCGAACCACTGCAGTCCATGTGCTGAAGGAGCTCGCACAGGGCAGAGTTTGGACCCAGTGGCGATGAAATAACGGCTGATTATATTTCCAAGTCAGGACAGTGGGTGATCCAGAGGGGAACTTGCTCCCGTGTTCGTGTTGTTGTGCTCTGGTGAGTGATTAGGGTCTGACCTCATGTTGAGGATGCATTCACTCTTATCTCTTGCAGCCAGACTGCTGTGTGTCTGCACTTGGGCGGGGCGGGGGGAATTCAGATGTGTGGCCAGAATGAGGGAGCCCTCGAACCCCTTTTTTAGCCCAATGGTTGTTGAACTTGGCCTGAAACCAAGTTGCTCGCTGCTGTTTATTGTGCAGTGTTTTTTGTTAATGTGAAAAGCAGTACAGGCTGACTGTTGTCTCTCCCATTACCCCCTCCCTCCCCTCCTGGGCTCTTGTTAATAAATCTCTCTCTCATTGCATCTTTGCTGAGCTACATTGAAAGAATGAATTTGTAACCTGCTGGAAGGCTGCAGCTTTACGCACTGTTGTCTTCTTGTCCGCCAGCTGCTGCAGAAATTTGGCTTGGATAAGATCTATGAAGGAGAGGTGGAGGTGACAGGGGATGAGTTCAATGTGGAGAGCATCACAGGGAAGCCGGCTGTGTTCACCTGTTACCTGGACGCTGGCCTCGCCCGAACCACCACTGGTAACAAGGTGTTCGGAGCGATGAAGGGGGCGGTCGATGGTGGCATTTCCATCCCACACAGGTAAAAGGGTAGAAGATCATTGAACCGTACAGCACAGAAGGAGGCCATTCAGCCCATCATGCCTCTGCCAGTTCTTTGGTAAAGCTGTGCCATTAATCCCACTCTTTCCCCCCCCCTCCATTGCCCTGTAACTTTCCCCTTCCAGTATTTATCCAATTCCCCTTTTGAAAGTTATTATTGAATCTGCTTCCACTGCCCTCTCAGGCAGCACGTTCCACATCACAACAACTCACTGTGTCAAATTCTCCTCATCTCCCCCTCTGGTTCTTTTAACAATCACCTTAAATCCTCTGGTTACTGACCCTCCTGCCACTGGATACTCGATCACATTTGAACATCTCTATTTAATCTCCCCTTAAACTTCTCTGCTCTCAGGAGAAGAATCCCAGATTCTCCAGTCTCTCCACATTAACGGGAAGTCCCTCATCCCTGGTTGGACTGGACACAGTAATCCAGTTGAGGTCGGACCCCTGTGTGTTCTAAAGGTTTAGCATAACTTCCTTGTTTTTGTTCTCTCTTCCACTTAATGAAGCTGAGGATCCTGTTGCCTTTTTTTCAACACAGCCTCCTTCTGTCACCTTCTGAGATTTGTGTTTGTGTCCCCTCCCCAGGTCTCTGTTTGTACATCTCCCCCACCCCTGCTTTTTAAATAGTGCCATTTATTTTACATTGCCTCTCCTCATCCCTCTTACCAAGACATATCACTTCTCACTCCTGTGTGTGAAATTGCATCTGCTCTGTGGTCTGCCCAGTCTTCCTCTGGCATAATGAGGTCCGAGTGATAACCCACCCCTCAATGGCCGCAATACCGTCCTCCAACCCCCCAATATTACCCCTCTCCCTCCCGATACCTCAACATTACCCCTCTCCCTCCCGATACCTCAACATTACCCCTCTCCCTCCCGATACCTCAACATTACCCCTCTCCCTCCCGATACCTCAACATTACCCCTCTCCCTCCCGATACCTCAACATTACCCCTCTCCCTCCCGATACCTCAACATTACCCCCTCTCCCTCCCGATACCTCAACATTACCCCTCTCCCTCCCGATACCTCAACATTACCCCTCTCCCTCTCGATACCTCAACATTACCCCTCTCCCTCTCGATACCTCC
>NW_027140691.1:0-60000 GCF_036365525.1 Heterodontus francisci | reverse complement strand
GCCTACAAGAAACAGTTCTCCTGTTACATTAAGAACGGCATCAGTCCTGACATGGTGAGTGATCCCTCCCTCTGTGCAGTGTCTGCTCTCACTGGGATAGACCACAGGCAGCTCTGTGTAGATTGATGTTCATGGTGATCCCTCCCTCCCTCTGTGCAGAGTCTGCTCTCACTGGGATAGACCACAGGCAGCTCTGTGTAGATTGATGTTCATGGTGATCCCTCCCTCTGTGCAGAGTCTGCTCTCACTGGGATAGACCACAGGCAGCTCTGTGTGGATCAGTGTTCATGGTGATCCCTCCCTCCCTCTGTGCAGAGTCTGCTCTCACTGGGATAGACCACAGGCAGCTCTGTGTGGATCAGTGTTCATGGTGATCCCTCCCTCCCTCTGTGCAGTGTCTGCTCTCACTGGGATAGACCACAGGCAGCTCTGTGTGGATCAGTGTTCATGGTGATCCCTCCCTCCCTCTGTGCAGTGTCTGCTCTCACTGGGATAGACCACAGGCAGCTCTGTGTGGATCAGTGTTCATGGTGATCCCTCCCTCCCTCTGTGCAGTGTCTGCTCTCACTGGGATAGACCACAGGCAGCTCTGTGTGGATTGATGTTCATGGTGATCCCTCCCTCCCTCTGTGCAGAGTCTGCTCTCACTGGGATAGACCACAGGCAGCTCTGTGTAGATTGATGTTCATGGTGATCCCTCCCTCCCTCTGTGCAGTGTCTGCTCTCACTGGGATAGACCACAGGCAGCTCTGTGTGGATCAGTGTTCATGGTGATCCCTCCCTCCCTCTGTGCAGAGTCTGCTCTCACTGGGATAGACCACAGGCAGCTCTGTGTAGATTGATGTTCATGGTGATCCCTCCCTCCCTCTGTGCAGTGTCTGCTCTCACTGGGATAGACCACAGGCAGCTCTGTGTGGATCAGTGTTCATGGTGATCCCTCCCTCCCTCTGTGCAGAGTCTGCTCTCACTGGGATAGACCACAGGCAGCTCTGTGTGGATTGATGTTCATGGTGATCCCTCCCTCCCTCTGTGCAGAGTCTGCTCTCACTGGGATAGACCACAGGCAGCTCTGTGTGGATCAGTGTTCATGGTGATCCCTCCCTCCCCCTGTGCAGTGTCTGCTCTCACTGGGATAGACCACAGGCAGCTCTGTGTGGATCAGTGTTCATGGTGATCCCTCCCTCCCTCTGTGCAGTGTCTGCTCTCACTGGGATAGACCACAGGCAGCTCTGTGTGGATTGATGTTCATGGTGATCCCTCCCTCCCTCTGTTCAGAGTCTGCTCTCACTGGGATAGACCACAGGCAGCTCTGTGTGGATTGATGTTCATGGTGATCCCTCCCTCTGTGCAGAGTCTGCTCTCACTGGGATAGACCACAGGCAGCTCTGTGTGGATCAGTGTTCATGGTGATCCCTCCCTCCCTCTCTGCAGTGTCTGCTCTCACTGGGATAGACCACAGGCAGCTCTGTGTGGATCAGTGTTCATGGTGATCCCTCCCTCCCTCTCTGCAGTGTCTGCTCTCACTGGGATAGACCACAGGCAGCTCTGTGTGGATCAGTGTTCATGGTGATCCCTCCCTCCCTCTGTGCAGTGTCTGCTCTCACTGGGATAGACCACAGGCAGCTCTGTGTGGATTGATGTTCATGGTGATCCCTCCCTCCCTCTGTGCAGTGTCTGCTCTCACTGGGATAGACCACAGGCAGCTCTGTGTGGATCAATGCCCAGGTGGAGTTTTCATTTAGTGCTCTCTCTCGGCTCCTGGTTTTTATTTTACTTTGCTCTCAGGGTGTTTGTGGTACTGGCTGTTTATTGACAGACCCATCGTCACCGAGCACGGGAATGCGATGTTTCTGTGTGTGTCTGGGACTAACAACTGTTTGGCTTCCCGCAGGTGGAGGAAATTTACAAAACTGCTCACCGGGAGATTCGGGCTAACCCCACCCAGGAAAAGAAGCCAAAGAAGGAAATGATTAAACCCAAGCGGTGAGTGCTGGCATTTTGTGGCGGTGCTGGTCTGGGGGTAGTTTACACCGAGCAAAGCAAAAAAGGCCACCAGCACGTCACCAACCTTCCCTCTCATTTTTATTTCTGAGTGACTGCTGACAACACTGTGGCCTGCCGATGTCATTCAAACTCTGCAACTGTGTACAGGTGCAAGCAGTCTCCTGTGCTCACTCAGATCCTGTGCATGTGCAGGAAAACGTCATCAGCTACTCTCTCCTCGCTTCCCCCCCCCCCCACTAATCTACTCTCTTTTCCCCCCCCCCCCCTCCCCACTCATCTACTCTCTTCCCCTCCCCACTCATCTACTCTCTTCCCCTCCCCACTCATCTACTCTCTTCCCCTCCCCACTCATCTACTCTCTTCCCCTCCCCACTCATCTACTCTCTTCCCCCCCCCCACTCATCTACTCTCTTTCCCCCCCCCACTCATCTACTCTCCTCCCCTCCCCACTCATCTACTCTCTTTCCCCCCCCCCCACTCATCTACTCTCTTTCCCCCCCCCCACTCATCTACTCTCTTTCCCCCCCCCCACTCATCTACTCTCTTTCCCCCCCCCCACTCATCTACTCTCTTCCCCCCCCCACTCATCTACTCTCTTCCCCTCCCCACTCATCTTCTCTCTTTCCCCCCCCCCCACTCATCTTCTCTCTTCCCCCCCCCCCACTCATCTTCTCTCTTTCCCCCCCCCCCCACTCATCTACTCTCTTTCCCCCCCCCCACTCATCTACTCTCTTTCCCCCCCCCCACTCATCTACTCTCTTTCCCCCCCCCACTCATCTACTCTCTTTTCTCCCCCCCCCACTCATCTACTCTCTTTCCCCCCCCACTCATCTACTCTCTTTTTCCCCCCCCCCACTCATCTACTCTCTTCCCCCCCCCCCCCCCACTCATCTACTCTCTTCCCCTCCCCACTCATCTTCTCTCTTTACCCCCCCCCCCACTCATCTACTCTCTTTCCCCCCCCACTCATCTACTCTCTTTCCCCCCCCCACTCATCTACTCTCTTTCCCCCCCCCACTCATCTACTCTCTTTCCCCCCCCCCCACTCATCTACTCTCTTCCCCCCCCCCACTCATCTACTCTCTTTTTCCCCCCCCCCACTCATCTACTCTCTTTCTCCCCCCCCACTCATCTACTCTCTTTCTCCCCCCCCACTCATCTACTCTCTTTCTCCCCCCCCACTCATCTACTCTCTTTCTCCCCCCCCCACTCATCTACTCTCTTTCTCCCCCCCCACTCATCTACTCTCTTTCTCCCCCCCCCACTCATCTACTCTCTTTCTCCCCCCCCACTCATCTACTCTCTTTCTCCCCCCCCACTCATCTACTCTCTTTCTCCCCCCCCCACTCATCTACTCTCTTTCTCCCCCCCCCCACTCATCTACTCTCTTTCTCCCCCCCCCACTCATCTACTCTCTTTCTCCCCCCCCACTCATCTACTCTCTTTCTCCCCCCCCCCAGTCATCTACTCTCTTTCTCCCCCCCCACTCATCTACTCTCTTTCTCCCCCCCCCCACTCATGTACTCTCTTTCTCCCCCCCCACTCATCTACTCTTTTTCTCCCCCCCCCGCTCATCTACTCTCTTCTTCTCCCCCCCCCGCTCATCTACTCTCCCCCCCCCCCCCCCCGCTCATCTACTCTCTTCCCCCCTGCCCACCCAACTTTTGGTCGTGATGCTTCTCTCCTCTTTACCCCTCGCAGCCCACCTTGCTTCTTCGGGTGGTGCAGTGGGAAACAATCGAATAAGCGACCACTGGAGAGCGGGGTATGGGGGGACGCAGGGAGCGAGTGGCTGGAGAGCGTGATGGTGTGAGTGGGGAGCGAGCGGCTGGAGAGCGTGATGGAGGGGGACGGGGAGAGTGAGCAACTGGAGAGCGTGATGGAGGGGATGCGGGGAGTGAGCGGCTGGAGAGCGTGATGGGGGCAAGTGGGGAGCGAACGGCTGGAGAGCGTGATGGGGGGAGTGGGGAGCGAGCGGCTGGAGAGCGTGATGGAGGGGGCCGGGGGGAGTGAGCAACTGGAGAGCGTGATGGAGGGGGATGTGGGGAGTGAGCGGCTGGAGAGCAGGAAGGCTTGGGGGTGCGGAAATCGAGGAATGGTACAAATGAAGCAGTGGCAGGAGGGAGTGGGGACTGTTGAGGGTAGGATGGAGGCTGCGATGGTCGCCATTAAGGGGATATTCGGGTTGAATTTGTCTTTTGTGATAAATTGAGCAGAGCCATCTTTAATCCTGGTAGTTGACTGAACGTTACAGACAGTGACGTTTCAGTGGAAGAGGCTGCATTTGCACATGTGCTAGTATTGCGCCACCTAGTGGTTGTATTGTCAGCAAACGCAGTCTCCTTATTTTTGGCGTGCGTGTGTGGGTGATTTTGTTTTAAGTGCGTGGCCCCGTTAAATGTTTATACACGGTCAAGCGCACGCGTGGTTATTTAAAGGGACTTGCCCAGGGTCTTGTCGCTTGTGGCCACGCAGTTTAGAGGGAACCTTGCTCCTGCCGCCAGTTTGTGTCTCCTGCTGTTGATAATTGCTCCCTCGTCTGCCTGGGGTGGGGGTGGGGGGGGTGGATTATCTTGCGTTAATTACTTGGAGGGTGGGCATCGGTGCTTCCCGGGACTGAGCCCTGCCTTTCTCCCTGCAGGTGGAACCGGGCCAAGCTGTCCCTGGCTCAGCGGGAGGACCGTGTTGCCCAGCGGAAAGCCAGTTTCCTGCGGGCACAGGCAAAGGGCGATGAATGAATAATCAGCAAAGCCACCCAAGTGCCTCTCCGTGGAACACCAGCTCGGCAAAATAAAAAGATACAAAAACCCATCCTGTACCTTTCCACAGCTCTCTTTTTAAATCAGTGCAGCCGCGTGACAATCGGTGCTGGAGAATGCAGTGCACGTCTCCACTCTCTGAATCAAATCCACTGTGGGTTCAATGTGGAGTCCAGCTGCCTGTGTTCCTTGTCTAGCATCCCGCTATGAGGTCACACCTCTCTGCTTGCTGCTGCTGTGGTTATTCCGAGACTGCACATGGGTTGCAGGCGCAGACGCTTTTATTTCTGTGGGTGGGGTTGCTTCTGGCAGTATCAGACCTAAGGAACCTTCACCCATCACTTCCCCCCACCCCCCCCCCCCCCCCCCACCCCAAAACAAACTTCCAGGCAATGGAGTCGGCTATGTAGAAAAATAGAAAATAGGAGCAGGAGTAGGCCATTCGGCCCTTCGGCCCTGCTCCGCCATTCAAAAAAGATCATGGCTGATGGTCTAATTCAATACCTGTTCCTGCTTTCGCCCCCATATCTCTTGATCCCTTTGACATTAAGAAATATATCGATCTATCTCCTTGAATATATTTAATGACTTGGCCTCCACTGCCTTCTGCGGTAGAGAATTCCACAGGTTCACCACCCTCTGAAGAAATCCCTCCTCATCTCGCATCTAAATGGCATTCCCCGTATCCTGAGACTATGACCCCTGGTTCTGGACTCCCCAGCCATTGGGAACATCCTTCCTGCATCAAGCCTGTCTAGTCCTGTTAGAATTTTATACGTTTCTATGAAATCTCCTCTCATTCTTCTAAACTCTAGTGAACATAGGCCTAGTCGACCCAATCTCTCCTCATACGTCAATCCTGCCATCCCAGGAATCAGCCGAGTAAATCTTCTTTGCACTCCCTCCATGGCAAGAACATCCTTCCTCAGATAAGGAGACCAAAACTGCACACAATACTCCAGATGTGGTCTCTCTAAGGCCCTGTATAACTGCAGTAAGACATCCTTGCTCCTGTACTCAAATCCTCTTGCAATGAAGGCCAACATACCATTCGCCTTCCTAACTGCTTGCTTTCAGCGACTGGTGTACAAGGACACCCAGGTCTCGTTGCACCTCCCCCTTTCCCAATCTATCACCATTCAGATAATCTGCCTTTCTGTTTTTACAACCAAAGTGGATAACCTCACATTTATCCACATTATACTGCATCTGCCATGCATTTGCCCACTCACCCAACTTGTCCAAATCACATTGGAGCCTCTTTGCATCCATCCTCCTCACAGCTCACATTCCCACCCCCGCACCCCCCCAGCTTTGTGTTGTCTGCAAACTTGGAAATGTTACATTTAGTTCCCTCACCCAAGTCATTGATATATATTGTGAATAGCTGGGGCCCAAGTACTGATTCCTGCAGTACCCCACTAGTCACTGCCTGCAACCTAGAAAAAGACCCGTTTGTTCCGACTCTCTGTTTCCTGTCTGCCAACCGCCAGTACATTACCCCCAATCCCATGTGCTTTAATTTTGCACACAAACCTCTTATGGGACCTTATCAAAAGCTTTCTGAAAGTCCATTGGTTCTTATCTATTCTACTGGTTACATCCTCAAAGAAACTCCAGTAGATCTGTTCAGCATGATTTCCCTTTCATAAACGCATGCTGACTTTGTCCAATTCCGTTTATGCTTTCCAGGTGTTCTGCTATCACATCCTTTATAATAGATTCATCGTGTCTCACTGCAGGAACAGCAGTGATGTGCTGGTACACAAACGGGGATCTCCGTTTGGTCATTAATTTTCAGACTGTTAGTCTGACATCCAGTGTTGGATGAGCAGAAATTTCCTCCAACTCAACATTAGGAAGACCGAAGCCATTGACTTCAGTCTCTGTTTCCTCTCTGCTGACTCCATCCCTCTCCCTGTCAACAGTCTGAGGCTCAATCAGGCTATTTGCAACTTCAGTGTCATATTTCACTCAGGTGAGCTTCCGACCTCAATTGCTCTATCACTGAGACTGCCTATTTTCACCTCCGTAACATCGCTTGACTTTGCCCCTGTCTCAGCTCATCTGCTGAAACCGTCAGTCATGCCTTCGTTACCTCTAGACTTGACTATTCCAATGCACTCCTGGCTGGTCTCCCACAGTGAACTCTCCATAAACTCAAGTTCATCCAAAACTCTGCTGCCTGTGTCTTAACTCGCACCAAGTCCCGTTCCTCTATCACCCCGTACTCACTGACCTACATTAACACACACCAAGTCCCATTCCTCTATCACCCCTGTACTCACTGACCTACATTAACACACACCAAGTCCCGTTCCTCTATCACCCCTGTACTCACTGACCTACATTAACACACACCAAGTCCCATTCCTCTATCACCCCTGTACTCACTGACCTACATTAACACACACCAAGTCCCGTTCCTCTATCACCCCTGTACTCAATGACTTACATTAACACACACCAAGTCCCGTTCCCCTATCACCTCTGTACTCACTGACCTACATTAACACACACCAAGTCCCATTCCTCTATCACCCCCTGTACTCACTGACATGCATTAACACACACCAAGTCCCGTTCCTCTATCACCCCCTGTACTCACTGACCTACATTAACACACACCAAGTCCCGTTCCTCTATCACCCCTGTACTCGCTGACCTACATTAACACACACCAAGTCCCGGTCCCCTATCACCCCTGTACTCACTGACATACATTAACACACACCAAGTCCCGTTCCTCTATCACCCCTGTACTCACTGACCTACATTAACACACACCAAGTCCCGTTCCTCTATCACCCCTGTACTCACTGACCTACATTAACACACACCAAGTCCCGTTCCCCTATCACCCCTGTACTCACTGACCTACATTAACACACACCAAGTCCCGTTCCTCTATCACCCCCTGTACTCACTGACCTACATTAACACACACCAAGTCCCGTTCCTCTATCACCCCTGTACTCGCTGACCTACATTAACACACACCAAGTCCCGGTCCCCTATCACCCCTGTACTCACTGACATACATTAACACACACCAAGTCCCATTCCCCTATCACCTCTGTACTCACTGACCTACATTAACACACACCAAGTCCCGTTCCCCTATCACCCCTGTACTCACTGACCTACATTAACACACACCAAGTCCCGTTCCTCTATCACCCCCTGTACTCACTGACCTACATTAACACACACCAAGTCCCGTTCCTCTATCACCCCCTGTACTCACAGACCTACATTAACACACACCAAGTCCCGTTCCCCTATCACCCCTGTACTCACTGACCTACATTAACACACACCAAGTCCCGTTCCTCTATCACCCCCTGTACTCACTGACCTACATTAACACACACCAAGTCCCGTTCCTCTATCACCCCCTGTACTCACTGACCTACATTAACACACACCAAGTCCCGTTCCTCTATCACCCCCTGTACTCACAGACCTGCACTGGCTCCTGGTAAAGAAACGCCTAGATTTTAAAATTCTAATCCTTGTTTTCAAATCCCTCCATGGCCTCTTTCCCTATCTCTTTAATCTCCTCCAGTCCCACAAATCTTTGAGATCTCTGCACTCCTCTAATTCAGCCCTCTTGAGCATCCCTGATTTTAATCTCTCCACCATTGGCGGCAGTGAAATACCTTGAGACTTTTTACCAAGGTGATATAAGCATGTAAGTAACTGTGGTTGAATTTTGCTGCTGACCCACATTTCAACATCGGAGCCATGACAGTAAATGGGCAGGAAAAGCTTTCTAACCCTCTGGATTCAGAGCCTGCTCTCCAAAGTGAAATGATGTAGGGTAGCACCTGAGACATTCAGCTGTTGCAGTCAAATCCACCTTTGCACATTTCTTTTTTTGAACTGCCTGCGTGAAATCAGTGTGGAGGAGAAAGGAATGTCTTGCACACACCCTTCAGATTTATAGAATACCAAAAAAAAGGTGATTCAGCCCACTCAGTCTTTCCTAGCTCCATGACAGAGCTGGGCTTTTAGTCACGCTCCCCATGTTCAGGGTGAGTCTGAGCGGAGCTGGATCGGGTGCTCAGGGTGGGTCTGAGCGGAGCTGGACCGGGTGCTCAGGGTGGGTCTGAGCAGAGCTGGACCGGGTGTTCAGGGTGGATCTGAGTGGAGCTGGATTGGGTGCTCAGGGTGAGTCTGAGCGGAGCTGGACCGGGTGTTCAGGGCGGGTATCAGCGGAGCTGGACCGGGTGCTCAGGGTGGGTCTGAGCGGAGCTGGACCGGGTGTTCAGGGTGGATCTGAGTGGAGTTGGACCGGGTGCTCAGGGTGGGTCTGAGCCGAGCTGGACTGGGTGCTCAGGGTGAGTCTGAGCGGAGCTGGACCGGGTGCTCAGGGTGGGTCTGAGCGGAGCTGGACCGGGTGCTCAGGGTGGGTCTGAGCGGAGCTGGACCGGGTGCTCAGGGTGGGTCTGAGCGGAGCTGGACCGGGTGTTCAGGGTGAGTCTGAGCGGAGCTGGACCGGGTGTTCAGGGTGAGTCTGAGCTGAGCTGGACCGGGTGTTCAGGGTGAGTCTGAGTGGAGCTGGACTGGGTGTTCAGGGTGAGTCTGAGCGGAGCTGGACCGGGTGTTGAGGGAGGGTCTGAGCGGAGCTGGACCGGGTGTTCAGGGTGAGTCTGAGCGGAACTGGACCGGGTGCTCAGGGTGAGTCTGAGCGGAGATTGACCGGGTGCTCAGGGTGAGTCTGAGCGGAGCTGGACCGGGTGCTCAGGGTGAGTCTGAGCGGAGATTGACCGGGTGTTCAGGGTGATTCTGAGCGGAGCTGGACCGGGTGCTCAGGGCGGGTCTGAGCGGAGCTGGACCGGGTGCTCAGGGCAGGTCTGAGCGGAGCTGGACCGGGTGCTCAGGGCGGGTCTGAGTGGAGCTGGACCGGGTGCTCAGGGCGGGTCTGAGCGGAGCTGGACCGGGTGCTCAGGGTGTGTCTGAGCGGCGATTGACCGGGTGCTCAGGGTGGGTCTGAGCGGAGCTGGACCGGGTGTTCAGGGTGAGTCTGAGCGGAGCTGGACCGGGTGTTGAGGGCGAGTCTGAGCTGAGCTGGCCCGGGTGCTCAGGGTGAGTCTGAGTGGAGCTGGACCGGGTGCTCAGGGTGAGTCTGAGTGGAGCTGGACTGGGTGTTCAAGGTGATTCTGAGTGGAGCTGGACTGGGTGTTCAGGGTGAGTCTGAGCGGAGCTGGACCGGGTGCTCAGGGTGAGTCTGAGTGGAGCTGGACTGGGTGTTCAAGGTGATTCTGAGTGGAGCTGGACTGGGTGTTCAGGGTGAGTCTGAGCTGAGCTGGACCGGGTGTTCAGGGTGAGTCTGAGCGGAGCTGGACTGGGTGTTCAGGGTGAGTCTGAGCAGAGCTGGACTGGGTGTTCAGGGTGAGTCTGAGCAGAGCTGGACCGGGTGTTCAGGGTGAGTCTGAGCAGAGCTGGACCGGGTGTTGAGGGTGAGTCTGAGCGGAGCTGGACCGGGTGTTGAGGGTGAGTCTGAGCTGAGCTGGACCGGGTGCTCAGGGTGAGTCTGAGCTGAGCTGGACCGGGTGTTCAGGGTGAGTCTGAGCGGAGCTGGACTGGGTGTTCAGGGTGAGTCTGAGCAGAGCTGGACCGGGTGTTCAGGGTGAGTCTGAGCAGAGCTGGACCGGGTGTTCAGGGTGAGTCTGAGCGGAGCTGGACCGGGTGTTGAGGGTGAGTCTGAGCGGAGCTGGACTGGGTGTTCAGGGTGAGTCTGAGCGGAGCTGGACCGGGTGTTCAGGGTGATTCTGAGCTGAGCTGGACCGGGTGTTCAGGGTGAGTCTGAGCGGAGCTGGACCGGGTGCTCAGGGTGAGTCTGAGCTGAGCTGGACCGGGTGTTGAGGGTGAGTCTGAGCTGAGCTGGCCCGGGTGCTCAGGGTGAGTCTGAGTGGAGCTGGACCGGGTGTTCAGGGTGAGTCTGAGCGGAGCTGGACTGGGTGTTCAGGGTGATTCTGAGCGGAGCTGGACTGGGTGTTCAGGGTGAGTCTGAGCTGAGCTGGACCGGGTGTTCAGGGTGAGTCTGAGCTGAGCTGGACCGGGTGTTCAGGGTGAGTCTGAGCGGAGCTGGACCGGGTGCTCAGGGCAGGTCTGAGCGGAGCTGGACCGGGTGTTGAGGCTGAGTCTGAGCTGAGCTGGACCGGGTACTCAGGGTGAGTCTGAGCGGAGCTGGACTGGGTGTTCATGGTGAGTCTGAGCGGAGCTGGACCGGGTGTTCATGGTGAGTCTGAACGGAGCTGGACCGGGTGTTGAGGGTGAGTCTGAGCTGAGCTGGACCGGGTGCTCAGGGTGAGTCTGAGCAGAGCTGGACCGGGTGCTCAGGGTGAGTCTGAGCGGAGCTGGACCGGGTGTTCAGGGAGGGTCTGAACGGAGCTGGACCGGGTGCTCAGGTTGAGTTTGAGCTGAGCTGGACCGGGTGCTCAGGGTGAGTCTGAGCTGAGCTGGACTGGGTGTTCAGGGTGAGTCTGAGCTGAGCTGGACCGGGTGTTGAGGGTGAGTCTGAGCTGAGCTGGACCGGGTGCTCAGGGTGAGTCTGAGCTGAGCTGGACCGGGTGTTCAGGGTGAGTCTGAGCGGAGCTGGACTGGGTGTTCAGGGTGAGTCTGAGCAGAGCTGGACCGGGTGTTCAGGGTGAGTCTGAGCAGAGCTGGACCGGGTGTTCAGGGTGAGTCTGAGCGGAGCTGGACCGGGTGTTGAGGGTGAGTCTGAGCTGAGCTGGACCGGGTGCTCAGGGTGAGTCTGAGCGGAGCTGGACCGGGTGTTCAGGGTGATTCTGAGCTGAGCTGGACCGGGTGTTCAGGGTGAGTCTGAGCGGAGCTGGACCGGGTGCTCAGGGTGAGTCTGAGCTGAGCTGGACCGGGTGTTGAGGGTGAGTCTGAGCTGAGCTGGCCCGGGTGCTCAGGGTGAGTCTGAGTGGAGCTGGACCGGGTGTTCAGGGTGAGTCTGAGCGGAGCTGGACTGGGTGTTCAGGGTGAGTCTGAGCTGAGCTGGACCGGGTGTTCAGGGTGAGTCTGAGCTGAGCTGGACCGGGTGTTCAGGGTGAGTCTGAGCGGAGCTGGACCGGGTGTTCAGGGTGAGTCTGAGCTGAGCTGGACCGGGTGTTCAGGGTGAGTCTGAGCGGAGCTGGACCGGGTGTTGAGGCTGAGTCTGAGCTGAGCTGGACCGGGTACTCGGGGTGAGTCTGAGCGGAGCTGGACTGGGTGTTCATGGTGAGTCTGAACGGAGCTGGACCGGGTGTTCATGGTGAGTCTGAACGGAGCTGGACCGGGTGTTGAGGGTGAGTCTGAGCTGAGCTGGACCGGGTGCTCAGGGTGAGTCTGAGCAGAGCTGGACCGGGTGCTCAGGGTGAGTCTGAGCGGAGCTGGACCGGGTGTTCAGGGAGGGTCTGAACGGAGCTGGACTGGGTGTTCAGGGTGAGTCTGAGCTGAGCTGGACCGGGTGTTCAGGGTGAGTCTGAGCTGAGTCCTGTCCAATTTGATCAGGGCTTCTTGACGATTATTTTGTAGAAGAGCGAGGGTTTTTGTTCCTGGTGTCCTCACCATAGTACTGGGTAAATATTCCCTATTGAGCCTGCCCACATAAGCTGAATGGCTGGAGACAAGTGATTTTTACCCTCTCTTTGTTTCTCCTATCCTTTAGTGTTTTGAGGTTCAAATAGATCGTGTTAAAGATGACATTCACCAATTATTCCACCTTCTCATTCAATCCCTGGATTTGACCTTGGCTGTGGAATACAGCAGTGAGCAAGTGGCTGGGATACACCAACACGATTGGTGAATTGCCCTCCTGTGTTGTATTATTCTGTGATCTGGTGGCCGTGGGCCATGTTGCCTGTCTCGATGTTGCATGTCTCCAAATCTTTGACCCAAATTGCCTGCTTCTCCTGGCCAAATGTCACTGAGCGTCTGGAGCAAGAGGTTGACTTCGGACATGAGAAATAGGAGTTGGCCATCCAGCCCTTCAAACCTGCTCCACCATTCAGTTAGATTATGGCAGATTTACATTGGCTGCATTTTCCCCTCCTGCTCCCCAGATCCCTCAGTCTCCAGAAATGTGTTGATCTCAATCTTGGATGACTGAGCCTTATGGGGACAGAGAATTCCAAGGATCCACAACGCTTTAGAGTCGAGCAATTCTCCTGATCTCAGTAATCAATGGCCAACGCCTTTTCGTGAGAATGTGCCGCCTACTTTCAGACTGTCCAGCCAGGGGGAAACAGCCTCTCTGCATCTACCTTGCCAAGCCCTGTACAAAATCTTTTACATGTCATTCTAAGCTTGAGAATATAGGTCCATTCCAGTCTAGGGCTCCATAACTCTGGTCAGATTGCAGACCACACCGACAGGGGTGATCCTTGACAGAATGTCCTGTGCAAAAAGCATTGCAGAATGCTGTCTGGAAGACATCCTCAAGACAAGTAAACAGTTCTTAATTTTCTGTTTGATGAGTAGAAACATTAATCATGGAAAATAAGCAGCTGGCAGATGAATTGAACAGGTATTTTGCATCAGTCTTCACCATAGAGGATACAAGTAACATCTCAGAAATAGCTGCAAATCAGGAAATGGAAGGGACGGAGAAACACAAGAAAATTACTATCACCAGGGAAGTGGTTCTGAGCAAATACTGGAGCTGCAGGCTGACAAATCCCCAAAGTAGCTGGTGAGATAGTTGATGCATTGGTTTTAATTTTCCAAAATTCCCTAGATTCGGGAAGGTTCCATTAGATTGGAAAATAGCCAATGTAACTCCTTTATTCAAAAAGGGAGCGAGACAGAAAGCAGGAAACTACAGGCCAGGTAACTTAACAGCTGTCATAGGGAAAATGTTAGAAGCTATTATTAAAGACGGTATAGCAGGGAACTTAAAAAAAAAAAAATCAAGGTAATCAGACAGAGTCAACATGGTTTTGTGAAAGGGAAATCATATTTATCCAATTTATTGGAGTTCTTTGAAGAAGTAACATGTGCTGTGGATAAAGGGGAACCAGTGGATGTATTGTACATAGATTTCCAGAATGGATTTGAAAAGGTGCCACAGCAAAGGCTATTGCAGAAAATAAATGCTCATAGTGTAGGGGTAAACATATTGGCATGGATAGAAGATTGGCTAGCTAACAGGAAACAGAGAGTAGGCATAAATGGGTCATTTTCTGGTTGGCAAAATTAACGAGTGGTGTACCAGATCTGACAAATGGAGTATAATGTAGGAAAATGTGGAAGAATAAAAAAGCATATTATCTAAATGGTGAGAAATTGCAGAACCCTGAAATGCAAAGGGATCTGGGTGTTCTAGTGCATGAATTGCAAAAGGTTAGTGTGCAGGTACAGCAAGTAATTAGGAAAGCTCATAGAATGTTATGATTTATTGCGAGGGGAATTGAATACAAAAGTAGGGAAGTTATGCTTCAGCTATACAGGGTATTGGTGAGTCTGCATCTGGAGTACTGTGTACAGTATTGGTCTCCTTATTTAAGGAAGGATGTAAATGTGTTGGAATCAGTTTAGAGAAGGTTTACTAGACTAATACCTGGAATGAGCAGGTTGTCTTATGAGGAAAGATTGGACAGGCTAAGCTTTTACCCACTGGAATTTAGAAGAGTAAGAGGCGACTTGATTGAAACATACAAGATCCTGAGGGGTCTTGACAGGGTGGATGTGGAAAGGATGTTTCTTCTTGTGGGACAATCTCGAACTAGGGGGTCACTGTTTAAAAATAAGGGGTCGCCCATTTAAGACAGAGATGAGGAGAAATGTTTTCTCTCAGAGAGTTGTGAGTCTTTGGAATTCTCTTCCTCAAAAGGTGGTGGAAGCAGAGTCTTTGAATATTTTTAAGGCCGAGGTAGATAGATTCCTGATTAGCAAGGGGGAGAAATGTTATTGGGGGTAGGCGGGAACATATGAACATATGAATTAGGAGCAGCAGTAGGCCACTCTGCCCCTCAAGCCTGCTCCGTCATTCAACAAGATCATGACTGATCTGATTGTAACCTCAACTCCACATTCCCGCCTATTCCCAATAACCTTTCAGCATTTATTGCCCATCCCTAATTGCCCTTGAGAAGGTGGTGGTGAGCTGCCTTCTTGAACTGCTGCAGTCCATGTAGGGAAAGGTACACCCACAGTGCTGTTAGGAAGGGAGTTCCAGGATTTTGACCCTGTGACAGTGAAGGAAAGGCCAATATAGTTCCAAGTCAGGATGGTGTGTGACTTGGAGGGAAGGTTCTAGTGAGGAGGAGGAAATGGAGTGAGTCGATTTAATTCAGTGAATTAATGTTAGGATCATAATTCAAACACAGGAATGAAATGAAGGCGATTCAGTGACACAATCTGAGAAATGCAGGTTGTTGAGAGGTACAATATCCTGGGTAGAACTCAGTACATTGTAAATTTAGCCCATCCCAAATTCTTTTTCTCTGTTTTTGCTGTTGGATGAGGATTGCAAGCCTCGAGTCAGATGGTCATGAGTACAAGGTATTGAGCAAAGTGTCAGACATTGGAAAGCGTTATGAAAGAGGAGGTCCTCTTGCCATCCAGACCACAGAGGCCAGTGTACAGAGTGCTGCCCTGGACCATGCAGTGTGCAGTGACCCAGACAAGAGAACACAATCAATGGTACTTACTGTCCAAAAAAACACAGACATTCAAAATGCTGATGGAGGCTATTCGGGCTGTGTGCTGGCATGCTTCAACTACCCCAAACTAATCCCACTGCCCCGCTCTCTCCCCATAGCCCTGTATCAATCCCAAACTAATCCCACTGCCCCACTCTCTCCCCATAGACCTGTATCAATCCCCAAACTAATCCCACTGCCCCACTCTCTCCCCATAGCCCTGTATAAATCCCAAACTAATCCCACTGCCCCACTTTCTCCCCATAGCCCTGTATCAATCCCAAACTAATCCCACTGCCCCACTCTCTCCCCATAGACCTGTATAAATCCCAAACTAATCCCACTGCCCCACTCTCTCCCCATAGCCCTGTATCAATCCCACACTAATCCCACTGCCCCACTCTCTCCCCATAGCCCTGTATCAATCCCAAACAAATCCCACTGCCCCACTCTCTCCCCATGCCCTGTATCAATCCCAAACTAATCCCACTGCCCCACTCTCTCCCCATAGCCCTGTATCAATCCCAAACTAATCCCACTGCCCCACTCTCTCCCCATAGCCCTGTATCAATCCCAAACTAATCCCACTGCCCCACTCTCTCCCCATAGCCCTGTATCAATCCCAAACTAATCCCACTGCCCCACTCTCTCCCCATAGCCCTGTATCAATCCCAAACTAATCCCACTGCCCCACTCTCTCCCTGCAGCCCTGTATCAATCCCCAAACTAATCCCACTGCCCCACTCTCTCCCCATAGGCCTGTATCAATCCCAAACTAATCCCACTGCCCCACTCTCTCCCCATAGCCCTGTATAAATCCTCAAACCAATTCCACTGCCCCACTCTCTCCCCATAGGCCTGTATCAATCCCCAAACTAATCCCACTGCCCCACTCTCTCCCCATAGGCCTGTATCAATCCCCAAACTAATCCCACTGCCCCACTCTCTCCCCATAGCCCTGTATCAATCCCAAACTAATCCTACTGCCCCACTCTCTCCCCATAGCCCTGTATCAATCCCCAAACTAATCCCACTGCCCCACTCTCCCTGCAGCCCTGTATCAATCCCCAAACTAATCCCACTGCCCCACTCTCTCCCCATAGGCCTGTATCAATCCCCAAACTAATCCCACTGCCCCACTCTCTCTCCACAGCCCTGTATCAATCCCCAAACTAATCCCACTGCCCCACTCTCTCCCTATAGCCCTGTATCAATCCCCAAACTAATCCCATTGTCCCACTCTCTCCCCATAGCCCTGTATAAATCTCAAACTAATCCCACTGCCCCACTCTCTCCCCATAGCCCTGTATAAATCTCAAACTAATCCCACTGCCCCACTCTCTCCCTATAGCCCTGTATAAATCCCAAACAAATCCCAATGCCCTACTCTCTCCCCATATCCCTGCATCAATCCCAAACTAGTCCCATAGCCCTGTAACAATCCCAAACTAAACCCACTGCCCACTCTCTCCCCTTAGCCCTTTAATGAATCACTGGATAGGATTTTAGCCGAAGGATTGTGTTCAATTCTGGCACTAGATTTTTGGAAGGATGTCAAGGCGTTGGAGAGGTTGCAGACCATTTACTAGAATGGGGGACTTAAGTTGCGCGGAGAGACTGGAGAGGCTGGGATTGCTCTCAGAGCAGAGAAAGTGACAGGGGGATTTAATAGAGGTGTTCAAAATTATGAGGGGTTTTAATAAAGTAAATAAGGAAAAACAGTTTCCACTGATAGTAGGGTGAGTAACCAGAGGACACAGATTTAAGGTGAATGGCAGAAGAACCAGTGTGGGAGATCAGTTGTGATCTGGAATGTAGAGGCTGACAGGTTGTTGTCAGCAGATTTAATAGTAACTTTCAAAAGGGAATTGGATAAATACTTGGGGGAGGGGGGGCGAAATTGCAGGGGAATGGGGGAGAGCAGGGAGAGTGGGACTAATTGGATAGTGTGAACAAAGAATTGGCAGAGTTATGTTGGGCTGAATGGCCCTTTCTGTGCTATATCATTCCAACAACTCTGAGTAAACAGAAATGGTAGAATTGTTGCAGAGTAGGAGGTCGTCATTTGGCCCACCTGCTCTCCAAATGAACATTTCACTTAGTGCTAGTTCCCCCGCCTTCTCCCTGTAACACTGCACATTTATCCTTTTATTTTTTATAATTTCCAAAATATACTTTATTCATAAAAATCTGTAAAAAAAAATACATTTCCAAACAGTTTCAAACAGCACCAAAAAATACAAACATTGCAAGGGAGATCAGGTTCCTTCAATACATTCATGAGTTGCCTCACAACCCTTCCATTTCACATTTGACATGCCATATTCATTTTTACATTTACAGCACACAAAATTTTCCCGATACAGTTCGAGGGGTTCCCCATGGATCCAGCCCCTCAGTTCAGCTTGGTGGGGGGACCTTACACTGTGATCTTTCCCCACCGAGCCTTTGCTGCGGCTGCCCCAAGCTTTCGTGCGTCCCTCAGCACGTAGTCCTGGACCTTGGAATGTGCCAGTCTGCAACATTCGGTGGTGGACAACTCTTTGCGCTGGAAGACCAGCAAGTTTCGGGCAGACCAAAGGGCGTCTTTCACCGAATTGATAGTCCTCCAGCAGCAGTTGATGTTTGTCTCAGTGTGCGTCCCTGGGAACAGCCCGTAGAGCACAGACTCCTGTGTTACAGAGCTGCTTGGGATGAACCTCGACAAAAACCACTGCATCTCTTTCCACACCTGCTTTGCAAAGACACATTCCAGGAGGAGTTGGGCAACTGTCTCTTCCCCACCACAGCCACCGCGGGGGCATTGTGCGGAGGGGGCGAGACTTCGGGCGTGCAGGAAGGATCTGACGGGGAGGGCCCTTCTCACCATCAGCCAAGCTACATCTTGGTGCTTGTTTGAAAGTATTGGCGATTTTCCTTTTCAGTTAACAGTCTAATTCCCTGTTCTTCTAATCCTTCTCCGTGTCAACGGTAAGTCACTGACCACCTCTCCTTCTCACTGAAACCAACTAAATAATCTTTTTCATTTCTGTCCATTAGCTCTTTGTCAATTTAGAGATCCTGCATTAAATCTGCTCTTGTCTGATGTCTCAAATCTCTCCTCGTGGCTAGCTGACCCCTGGTTCATGGTGTTGCAAGATCTATTCTCACTTTAGCACCTTGCAAGGAAGAGTTGCAGGATGTCTAATGTATTGGGTCATATTACAAGCCCTTGCATTGACCTTTGCGTGGTGATTCACTGGGAGATGATTCGGATCTGAGACAATGAGGGCTCCCTGGAGTTAAGCGAGGACTAAAAGGCTCAGCCAAGCCACCCTTACTGACTTGTCCAGTGAGTGGTGGGCGGCTAGTTTTACCCCATCAATTACACGCTTGTCAGTTTCAGGTTGCTTGTGATTAACATTGGAGACAATGGGACTGGCTTTTATTTAATTGGCTAATTGATGCCACCAATAATGTGACGTCGCGGGGTTACTTTTATCTGATTGGCTTCTTGCAAAGCCGATGCAAACCCCGCCCGTCTTTGGTGCCGACGAGCGATTGCACCCCCCCGCCCTGGTTTTATTGTATTTGTTGTGAATGATTGAGTGTAAATTGGATAATTCCCAAAGGAATTCGCTTTGGGCTGTTGGTATTTGAAGTTAGCAAGTGGAACAGAAATCAACCAAACGAGGAGCACATTTGCAAGGTAATTTGTCAAACCAAACATTGTTGGCTGTCAAGGAAGTGGTATTAATGTTGTGGGGATTACCTAGAGAAGGAGCCCATGTTGATTTGGTAACCAAGGTGTCCCGGGTTGCTTTGGCTCCAATTCTTTCCTTGTAAGAACCATCAGAGCTGGAATAAGAGAAACTGTCCACTATGCAGCATTTATTCCTGTTTATTCCCCCATGGGTTCAACTGCATTGAGGTGGTGGTCTGCTGAACCCTGATAGCAATGCCCTGGAGAGCAGGGGGGTAGTTGGTGCTCCAATTCCCCACACAAGCTTTCCCCATTTTGATTGCACAACTTCTCATGGCACAGCCCCAAGGAATTACCAACTTAATATTACCAACTTAATAGAATTCTTTGAGGAAGTGACAAAGTTGATTGATGAGGGAAGGGCTGTCGATGTCATATACATGGACTTCAGTAAGGCGTTTGATAAGGTTCCCCATGGCAGGCTGATGGAGAAAGTGAAGGCGCTTGGGATCCAAGGTGTACTAGCTAGATGGATAAAGAACTGGCTGGGCAACAGGAGACAGAGAGTAGCAGTAGAAGGGAGTTTCTCAAAATGGAGACGTGTGACCAGTGGTGTTCCACAGGGATCCGTGCTGGGACCACTGTTGTTTGTGATATACATTAATGATTTGGAGGAAAGTATAGGTGGACTGATTAGCAAATTTGCAGACGACACTAAGATTGGTGGAGTAGCAGATAGTGAAGGGGACTGTCAGAGAATACAGCAGAATATAGATAGATTGGAGAGTTGGGCAGAGAAATGGCAGATGGAGTTCAATCAGGGCAAATGCGAGGTGATGCATTTTGGAAGATCCAATTCAAGAGTGAACTATACAGTAAATGGAAAAGTCCTGGGGAAAATTGATGTCCAGAGAGATTTGGGTGTTCAGGTCCACTGTTCCCTGAAGGTGGCAACGCAGGTAAATAGAGTGGTCAAGAAGGCATACGGCATGCTTTCCTTCATCGGACGGGGCATTGAGTACAAGAGTTGGCAGGTCATGTTACAGTTGTATAGGACTTTGGTTCGGCCACATTTGGAATACTGCGTACAGTTCTGGTCGCCACATTATCAAAAGGATGTGGATGCTTTGGAGAGGGTGCAGAGGAGGTTCACCAGGATGTTGCCTGGTATGGAGGGCGCTAGCTATGAAGAGAGGTTGAGCAGATTAGGATTATTTTCATTAGAAAGACGGAGGTTGAGGGGGGACCTGATTGAGGTGTACAAAATCATGAGAGGTATAGACAGGGTGGATAGCAAGAGGCTTTTTCCCAGAGTGGGGGTTTCAATTACTAGAGGACACGAGTTCAAAGTGAAAGGGGAAAAGTTTAGGGGGGATATGCGTGGAAAGTTCTTTACGCAGAGGGTGGTGGGCACCTGGAACGCATTGCCAGCGGAGGTGGTAGATGCGGGCACGATGGAGTCTTTTAAGATGTATCTAGACAGATACATGAATGGGCAGGAAGAAAAGAGATACAGAACCTTAGAAAATAGGCGACATGTTTAGAGAGAGGATCTGGATCGGCGCAGGCTTGGAGGGCCGAAGGGCCTGTTCCTGTGCTGTAATTATCTTTGTTCTTTGTTCTTTGTTGAATGGAGAGCAGACGCAAGAGGGTTGGGAGTGGGAGAATCTTTAGAATGGGATGTGCTCGCCACAAAGAGTGGTTGGACCAGAGACCATTAAAAAATTTTTTTTAGCGAAAATCCAGACAAATCTTAGAATCAGAGACAGGACTGTGGAGAGAGTTGGGCAGTGGGATTGAAACAGGGCATCAAACCTAATCAGTCTCTTCACTCAGTTAAAACTAGGGAGGAAGAAACAGGAGCTGTTACAGAACGGAGGTGGGTGGGTGGAGTGCTGCATTCTCTTTTGGGCCTCCTTATCTCGAGAGACAATGGATATGCGCCTGGAGGTGGTCAGTGGTTTGTGAAGCAGCGCCTGGAGTGGCTATAAAGGCCAATTCTGGAGTGACAGGCTCTTCCACAGGTGCTGCAGAGAAATTTGTTTGTTGGGGCTGTTGCACAGTTGGCTCTCCCCTTGCGCCTCTGTCTTTTTTCCTGCCAACTACTAAGTCTCTTCGACTCGCCACAATTTAGCCCTGTCTTTATGGCTGCCCGCCAGCTCTGGCGAATGCTGGCAACTGACTCCCACGACTTGTGATCAATGTCACACGATTTCATGTCGCGTTTGCAGACGTCTTTATAACGGAGACATGGACGGCCGGTGGGTCTGATACCAGTGGCGAGCTCGCTGTACAATGTGTCTTTGGGGATCCTGCCATCTTCCATGCGGCTCACATGGCCAAGCCATCTCAAGCGCCGCTGACTCAGTAGTGTGTATAAGCTGGGGGTGTTGGCCGCTTCAAGGACTTCTGTGTTGGAGATATAGTCCTGCCACCTGATGCCAAGTATTCTCCGAAGGCAGCGAAGATGGAATGAATTGAGACGTCGCTCTTGGCTGGCATACGTTGTCCAGGCCTCGCTGCCGTAGAGCAAGGTACTGAGGACACAGGCCTGATACACTCGGACTTTTGTGTTCCGTGTCAGTGCGCCATTTTCCCACACTCTCTTGGCCAGTCTGGACATAGCAGTGGAAGCCTTACCCATGCGCTTGTTGATTTCTGCATCTAGAGACAGGTTACTGGTGATAGTTGAGCCTAGGTAGGTGAACTCTTGAACCACTTCCAGAGCGTGGTCGCCAATATTGATGGATGGAGCATTTCTGACATCCTGCCCCATGATGTTCGTTTTCTTGAGGCTGATGGTTAGGCCAAATTCATTGCAGGCAGACGCAAACCTGTCGATGAGACTCTGCAGGCATTCTTCAGTGTGAGATGTTAAAGCAGCATCGTCAGCAAAGAGGAGTTCTCTGATGAGGACTTTCCGTACTTTGGACTTCGCTCTTAGACGGGCAAGGTTGAACAACCTGCCCCCTGATCTTGTGTGGAGGAAAATTCCTTCTTCAGAGGATTTGAACGCATGTGAAAGCAGCAGGGAGAAGAAAATCCCAAAAAGTGTGGGTGCGAGAACACAGCCCTGTTTCACACCACTCAGGATAGGAAAGGGCTCTGATGAGGAGCCACCATGTTGAATTGTGCCTTTCATATTGTCATGGAATGAGGTGATGATACTTAGTAGCTTTGGTGGACATCCGATCTTTTCTAGTAGTCTGAAGAGACCACGTCTGCTGACGAGGTCAAAGGCTTTGGTGAGATCAATGAAAGCAATGTAGAGGGGCATCTGTTGTTCACGGCATTTCTCCTGTATTTGACGAAGGGAGAACAGCATGTCAATAGTCGATCTCTCTGCACGAAAGCCACACTGTGCCTCAGGGTAGACGCGCTCGGCCAGCTTCTGGAGCCTGTTCAGAGCGACTCGAGCAAAGACTTTCCCCACTATGCTGAGCAGGGAGATTCCACGGTAGTTGTTGCAGTCACCGCGGTCACCTTTGTTTTTATAGAGGGTGATGATGTTGGCATCGCGCATGTCCTGGGGTACTGCTCCCTCGTCCCAGCACAGGCATAGCAGTTCATGTAGTGCTGAGAGTATAGCAGGCTTGGCACTCTTGATTATTTCAGGGGTAATGCTGTCCTTCCCAGGGGCTTTTCCGCTGGCTAGGGAATCAATGGCATCACTGAGTTCCGATTTGGTTGGCTGTATGTCCAGCTCATCCATGACTGGTAGAGGCTGGGCTGCATTGAGGGCAGTCTCAGTGACAGCATTCTCCCTGGAGTACAGTTCTAGGTAGTGCTCAACCCAGCGGTCCATCTGTTTGCGTTGGTCAGTGATTATGTCCCCCGATTTGCATAGACTTACCAAAATGAGAAATGGACTCCAAGAATTTTATTTATTCACATGTAGGATGTGGGCGTCACTGGCCAGGCCAGCATTTATTGCCCATCCCTAATTGCCCTTGAGAAGGTGATGGTGAGCTGCCTTCTTGAACCGCTGCAGTCCATGTGGGGTAGGTACACCCACAGTGCTGTTAGGAAGGGAGTTCCAGCATTTTGACCCAGTGACAGTGAAGGAACGGTGATATAGTTCCAAGTCAGAATGGTGTGTGACTTGGAGGGTGGTGTTCCCATGCATCTGCTGCCCTGTCTTTGTAAGTGATGGAGGTTGCGGGTTTGGAAGGTGCTGTCTAAGGAGCCTTGGTGCATTGCTGCAGTGCACCTTGTAGATGGTACACACTGCTGCCACTGTGTTGGTCGTGGAGTGAGTAAATGGCACACCATCCACAAACAATCAAGTGGGCTGCTTTGTCTTAGAGTCATAGAGAGATACAGCACTGAAACAGGCCCTTCGACCCACTGAGTCTGCTGATCAATAACCGCCCATTTATACTAATCCTACATTAATCCCATATTCCCTACTACATCCCCACCATTCTCCTACCTACACCAGGGGCAATTAATAATGGCCAATTTACCAATCACCTGCAAGTCTTTGGCTGTGGGCGGAAACCCATGCAGCCACAGGGAGAACTCGCAAACTCCGCACAGGCAGTACCCAGAATCGAACCCGGGTCGCTGGAGTTGTGAGGCTGCGGTGCTAACCACTGCGCCACTGTGCCGCCCTGGATGGTGTCGAGCTTTTTTTAGTGTTGGTGCTGCACTCATCCAGGCAAGTGGAGAGTATTCCATCACACTCCTGACTTGTGCCTTGTAGATGGTGGACAGGCTTTGGGGAGTCAGAAGGTGAGTTACTCGCCTCAGGATTCCTAGCCTCTGACCTGCTCTTGTAGCCACCGTATTTGTGGCTGGTCCAGTTACATTTCTGGTCAATGGTGACCCTCAGGATGTTGATAGTGGGGGATTCAGTGATGGTAATGCCATTGAATGTCAAGGGGAGATGGTTAGATTCTCTCTTTTTATACATATATAAAGAGCAAGAGGGTAACCAGGGAAAGGGTTTGCCCACTCAAGGACAGAGATGGGAATCTATGCGTGGAGCCAGAGGAAATGGATGAGGTGCTAAATGAGTACTTTGCATCAGTATTCACCAAGGAGAAGGACTTGGTGGATGATGAGCCGAGGGAAGGGAGTGCAGATAGTCTCAGTCATCTTATTATCAAAAAGGAGGAGGTGTTGGGTGTCTTGCAAAGCATTAAGGTAGATAGGTCCCCAGGCCTGATGGGATCTACCCTAGAATACTGAGGGAGGCAAGGGAAGAAATTGCTGGGGCCTTGACAGAAATCTTTGCATCCTCATTGGCTACAGGTGAGGTCCCAGAGGACTGGAGAATAGCCAATGTTGTTCCTTTGTTTAAGAAGGGTGGTAAGGATAATCCAGGAAATTATAGGCCGGTGAGCCTTACGTCAGTGGTAGGGAAATTATTAGAGAGGATTCTTCGGGACAGAATCTACTCTCATTTGGAAACAAACAAACTTATTAGCGAGAGACAGCATGGTTTCGTGAAGGGGAGGTCGTGTCTTACTAATCTGATTGAGTTTTTTGAGGAAGTGACGAAGATGATTGATGAGGGAAGGGCGGTGGATGTTGTCTATATGGACTTTAGTAAAGCCTTTGACAAGATCCCGCATGGCAGACTGGTACAAAAGGTGAAGTCACACGGGATCAGAGGTGAGCTGGTAAGATGGATACAGAACTGGCTCAGTCACAGAAGACAGAGGGTAACAGTGGAGGGTGTTTTTCTGAATGGAGGGCTGTGACTAGTGGTGTTCCGCAGGGATCAGTGCTGGCACCTTTGCTGTTTGTAGTATATATAAATGATTTGGAGGAAAATGTAGCTGGTCTGATTAGTAAGTTTGCGGACGACACAAAGGTTGGTGGAGTTGCGGATGGTGTTGAGGATTGTCAGAGGATACAGCAGGATATAGATCGGTTGGAGACTTGGGCAGAGAAATGGCAGATGGAGTTTAATCTGGACAAATGTGAGGTAATGCATTTTGGAAGGTCTAATGCAGGTGGGAGGTATACAGTAAATGGCAGAGCCCTTAGGAGTATTGACAGGCAGAGAGATCTGGGCGTACAGGTCCACAGGTCACTGAAAGTGACAACGCAGGTGGATAAGGTAGTCAAGAAGGCATACGGCATGCTTGCCTTCATCGGTCGGGGCATAGAGTATAAAAATTGGCAAGTCATGCTGCAGCTGTACAGAACTTTAGTTAGGCCACACTTAGAATATTGCGTGCAATTCTGGTCGCCACACTACCAGAAGGACATGGAGGCTTTGGAGAGGGTACAGAGGAGGTTTACCAGGATGTTGCCTGGTCTGGAGGGCATTAGCTATGAGGAGAGGTTGGAAAAACTCGGATTGTTTTCACTGGAATGACGGAGGTGGAGGGGCGACATGATAGAGTTTTACAAAGTTATGAGTGGCATGGACAGAGTGGAGAGTCAGAAGCTTTTTCCCAGGGTGGAAGAGTCAGTTACTAGGGGACATAGGTTTAAGGTGCGAGGGGCAAAGTTTAAAGGGGATGTGCGAGGCAAGTTTTTTACACAGAGGGTGGTGAGTGCCTGGAACCTGCTGCCGGGGGAGGTGGTGGAAGCAGATACGATAGCGACGTTTAAGAGACATCTTGACAAATACATGAATAGGATGGGAATAGAGGGATACGGGCCCCGGAAGTGCAGAAGGTGTTAGTTTAGGCAGGCATCAAGATCGGCGCAGGCTTGGAGGGCCGAATGGCCTGTTCCTGTGCTGTACTGTTCTTTGTTCTCTTGTTGGAGATGGTCATTGCCTGGTACTTAAGTGGCAAGTAACATTTGCGCCACACATCAGCCCAAGCCAGGATATTGTCCAGGTCTTGCTGCATTTCGACACGGACTGCTTCAGTATCTGAGGAGTCACGAATGGTGCTGAACATTGTGCAATCATCAGCGAACATCCCCACTTCTGACCTTATGATGGGAGGGAGGTCATTGATGAAGCAGCTGAAGATGGTTGGGCCGAGGACACTACCCTGAGGAACTCCTGCAGTGATGTCCTGGAACTGAGATGATTGACCTCCAATAACCACAACCATCTTCCTTTGAGCTAGATATGACTCCAGCCAGTGGAGGGTTTTCCCCCTGATGCCATACTCGGTCAAATTCTGCCTTGATATCAAGGGCAGTCACTCTCACCTCATCTCTTGAGTTCAGCTCTTTTGTCCATGTTTGAACCAAGGCTGTAATGAGGTCAGGAGCTGAGTGGCCCTGGCAGAACCCAAACTGAGCATCACTGAGCAGGTTATTAGTGAGTAAGTGCCACTTGATGGCACTGTTGATGACACCTTCCATCAATTTACTGATGATTGAGAGTTGACTGATGGGGCGGTAGTTGACCGGGTTGGATTTATCCTGCTTCTTGTGTACAGGACATACCTGGGCAATTTTCCACATTGCAGGGTAGATGTCAGTGTTGTAGCTGTACTGGAACAGCTTGGCTAGGGGTGCGGCAAGTTCTGGAGCACAGGTCTTCAGTACTATTGCCGGAATGTAGCCTTTGCAGTATCCAGTGCAAGTCGCTTAGTTGTATCAAAGCACAACAGAAAAGTCAAATAAGAACTGGATGGACCACCCAGCATCGACCTAGCCACGGGCAACGACAAAGGCCCACCCTGCCCAGTCAACCCTGCAAAGACTTCCTCACTAATATCTGGGGACTTGTACCAATATTGGGAGAGCTGTCCCACAGTCTAGTCAAGCAACAGCCTCACATAATCCTACACACCAAATCATAACTTACAGCCAATGAGGGAATGGCCCTGGAAATCCTCAACATCAACATCCAGACCCCGTGAAGACTCATGGGCATGGAAACCTCCTACTGATTACTACCCACTGCCCTCCCTCAGCTGTTGAATCAGTACTCCTCCATGTTGATCACCACTGGAGGAAGCACTGAGGGTGGCAAGGGCGCAGAATGTACTCTGGATGGGGGACTTCAATGTCCATCACCTTGAGTGGCTCGGTAGCACCACTACTGAAGGACATATCTGCCAAACTGGGTCTGCAGCAGGTGGTGAGGGAACCAACAAGAGGGATAAACATACTTGACCTCGTTCTCACCAATCTACCTGCCGCAGATGTATCTGTCCATGGCAGTATTGGTAGGAGTGACCACCACACAGCCCTTGCAGAAACAAAGTCCCACCTTCACACTGAGAACATGCTCTGTCATGTTGTGTATCATGCTAAATGGAATCGGTTTGGAACAGATCTGGCTGCTCCAAACTGGACTTGCATTCAGGCAAAATCAGCCAAACTAGGAGCACATTTGCAAGGTAATTTGTCAAACCAAACATTGTTGGCTGTCAAGGAAGTGGTGTTATTGTTGTGAGGATTACCTAGAGAAGGAGCCCATGTTGACTTGGTAACTAAGGTGTCCCGGGTTGCTTTGGCTCCAATTCTTTCCTTGTAAGAACCATCAGTGCTGGAATAAGAGAAACTCCCCACTGTGCAGCATTCTATAACTACAGACCCGTTAGTTTGACGTCAGTAGTAGAGGAAATGTTAGAATTTATTTATTTATTTTTATTCATTCCTGGGATGTGGGTGTCACTGGCCAGGCCAGCATTTATTGTCCATCCCTAATTGCCCTTGAGAAGATGGTGGTGAGCTGCCTTCTTGAACCGCTGCAGTCCATGTGGGGTAGGTACACCCACAGTGCTGTTAGGAAGGGAGTTCCAGGATTTTGACCCAGTGACAGTGAAGGAACGGCGATATAGTTCCAAGTCAGGATGGTGTGTGACTTGGAGGGGAACTTGCAGGTGGTGGTGTTCCCATGTATTTGCTGCCCTTGTTCTTCTAGTTGGTAGAGGTCACGGGTTCGGAAGGTGCTGTCTAAGGAGCCTTCGTGCATTGCTGCAGTGCATCTTGTAGATGGGACACACTGCTGCCACTGTGCGTCGGTAGTGGAGGGAGTGAATGTTTGCAGATGGGATGCCAATCAAGCGGGCTGCTTTGTCCTGGATGGTGTTGAGCTTCTTGAGTGTTGTTGGAGCTGCACCCATCCAGGCAAGTGGAGAGTATTCCATCACACTCCTGACTTGTGCCTTGTAGATTTGGGGAGTCAGGAGGTGAGTTACTCGCCTCAGGATTCCGTGCCTCTGACCTGCTCTTGTAGCCACAGTATTTGTGGCTGGTCCAGTTACATTTCTGGTCAATGGTGACACTCAGGATGTTGATAGTGGGGGATTCAGCAATGGTAATGCCATTGAATGTCAAGGGGAGATGGTTAGATTCTCTTTTGTTGGAGATGGTCATTGCCTGGCACTTGTGTGGCGTGAATGTTACTTGCCACTTATCAGCCCAAGCCTGGATATTGTCCAGGTCTTGCTGCATTTCTACACGGACTGCTTCAGTATCTGAGGAGTCACGAATGGTGCTGAACATTGTGCAATCATCAGCGAACATCCCCACTTCTGACCTTATGATTGAAGGAAGGTCATCGATGAAGCAGCTGAAGATGGTTGGGCCTAGGACACAACCCTGAGGAACTCCTGCAGTGATGTCCTGGAGCTCAGATGATTGACCTCCAACAACCAGAACCATTTTCCTTTACGTTAGGTATGACTCCAGCCAGCGGAGGGTTTTCCCCCTGATTCCCATTGACCTCAGTTTTGCTAGGGCTCCTTGATGCCATACTCGGTCAAATGCTGCCTTGATGTCAAGGGCAGTCACACTCAACTCACCTTTTGAGCTCAGCCCTTTTGTCCATGTTTGAACCAAGGCTGTAATGAGGTCAGGAGCTGAGTGGTCCTGGTGGAACCCAAACTGAGTGTCACTGAGCCGGTTATTGCTAAGCAAGTGCTGCTTGATGGCACTGTTGATGACACCTTCCATCACTTTACTGATGATTGAGGGTAGACCGATGGGGTGGTAATTGGCCGGGTTGGATTTGTCCTGCTTTTTGTGTACAGGACATACCTGGGCAATTTTCCACATTGCTGGGTAGATGCCAGTGTTGTAGCTGTACTGGAACAGCTTGGCTAGGGGTGCGGCAAGTTCTGGAGCACAGGTCTTCAGTACTATTGCTGGAATATTGTCAGGGCCGATAACTTTTGCAGTATCCAGTGCCTTCAGTCGTTTCTTGATATCACGTGGAGTGAATCGAATTGGCTGATGTCTGGCATCTGTGATGCTGGGAACTTCAGGAGGAGGCCGAGATGGATCATCAATTTGGCACTTCTGGCTGAAGATTGTTGCAAATGCTTCAGCCTTATCTTTCGCACTGATGTGCTGGGCTCCCCCATCATTGAGGATGGGGATATTTGTGGAGCCACCTCCTCCAGTTAGTTGTTTAATTGTCCACCACCATTCACGGCTGGATGTGGCAGGACTGCAGAGCTTCGATCTGATCCGTTGGTTATGAGATCACTTAGCTCTGTCTATCGCATGCTGCTTACGCAGTTTGGAACGCAGATAGTCCTGTGTTGTAGCTTCACCAGGTTGACACCTCATTTTGAGGTATGCCTGGTGCTGCTCCTGGCATGCCCTCCTGCACTCTTCATTGAACCAGGGTTGGTCTCCTGGCTTGATGGTAATGGTAGAGTGGGGGATATGCCGGGCCATGAGGTTACAGATTGTGGTTGAGTACAATTCTGCTGCTGCTGATGGCCCACAGCGCCTCATGGATGCCCAGTTTTGCATTGCTAGATCTGTTTGAAATCTATCCCATTCAGCACGGTGGTAGTGCCACACAACACGATGGAGGGTATCCTCAATGTGAAGGCGGGACTTCGTCTCCACAAGGACTGTGCGGTGGTCACTCCTACCAATACTGTCATGGACAGTTGCATCCGCGGCAGGCAGATTGGTGAGGACGAGGTTGAGTATGTTCTTCCCTCGTGTTGGTTCCCCCACCACCTGCCACAGACCCAGTCTAGCAGCCATGTCCTTTAGGACTTGGCCAGCTCGGTCAGTAGTGGTGCTACCGAGCCACTCATGGTGATGGACATTGAAGTCCCCCACCCAGAGTACATTTTGTGCCCTTGCCATCCTCAGTGCTTCCTCCAAGTGGTGTTCAACATGGAGGAGTACTGAGTCATCAGCTGAGGGAGGGCGGTAAGTGGTAATCAGTAGGAGGTTACCTTGCCCATGTTTGACCTGATGCTATGAGACTTCATGAGGTCCGGAGTCGATGTTGAGGACTCCCAGGGCAACTCCCTCCCTACTGTATACCACTGTGTCATAAATAGTATACCACTGTATACCTCCCTACTGTATACCACTGTGTCATAAATAGTATACCACTGTATACCTCCCTACTGTATACCACTGTGTCATAAATAGTATACCACTGTATACCTCCCTACTGTATACCACTGTGTCATAAATAGTATACCACTGTATACCTCCCTACTGTATACCACTGTGTCATAAATAGTATACCACTGTATACCTCCCTACTGTATACCACTGTGTCATAAATAGTATACCACTGTATACCTCCCTACTGTATACCACTGTGCCACCACCTCTGCTGGGTCTGTCCTGCCGGATAGTGATTGCAGTGTTATTATAAAGGATGTGATAACTGGACACACAGAAAATAATATTTGGCAGTGTCAACATGGATTTATGAAAGGGAAATCATGTTTGACAAACCTGTTGGAGTTTTTAGAGGCTGTTATTTGTAGCCGAGATAAAGGAGAACCAGCAGATGTGGTGTATTTGCATTTTCAGGCTTTTGATAAGGTTCCACACAGACAGTTAGTAAACAAAATTAGAGAACATTGGATTGGGGGTAATATACTGGTTTGGATTGAGAATTGGTTTAGTTTGGTTTAGTTTAGAGATACAGCACTGAAACAGGCCCTTCGGCCCACCGAGTCTGTGCCGACCATCAACCACCCATTTATACTAATCCTACACTAATTCCATATTCCTACACATCCCCACCTGTCCCTATCACCTACTTATACTAGGGGCAATTTATAATGGCCAATTTACCTATCAACCTGCAAGTCTTTGGCAGACAGAAAACAGAGAGTAGGAATAAACGGGTCATTCTCAGGTTGACAGGCTGTTACTAGTGGGGTACCACAAGGATCAGTGCTGGGGCCCCAGCTGTTCACAATCTATATAAATGATTGGGATGTGGGGACCAAATGTAATAATTCCAAATTTGCTGATGACACAGAACGAGGTGGGAATGTGAGGAAAATGTGAGGAAAATGCAAGGAAGCTTCAAGTGGATTTGGACAGGTTAAGTGAATGGGCAAGAACATGGCAGGTGGAATATAATGTGAATAAGTGTGAAGTGATCCATTTTGGGAGAAAAAACAGAAAGACAGAGTATTTCTTAAATGGTGAGAGGTTGGGAAGTGTTGATTGGCACCCCATCTACAAACATTCACTCCCTCTACCACCGACGCACAGTGGCAGCAGTGTGTACCATCTACAAGATGCACTGCAGCAATGCACCAAGGCTCCTTCGACAGCACCTTCCAAACCCGCGACCTCTACCAACTAGAAGGACAAGGGCAGCAAATACATGGGAACACCACCACCTGCAAGTTCCCCTCCAAGTCACACACCACCCTGACTTGGAACTATATCGCCGTTCCTTCACTGTCGCTGGGTCAAAATCGTGGAACTCCCTTCCTAACAGCACTGTGGGTATACCTACCCCACATGGACTGCAGCGGTTCAAGAAGGCAGCTCACCATCACCTTCTCAAGGGCAATTAGGGATGGTCAATAAATGCTGGCCTGGCCAGTGACACCCACATCCCTGAATGAATAAAAATAAATGTCTAAAGGGACCTGGGTGTCCTTGTTCATGAGTCACAAAGCTAGTATGCAGGTGCAGCAAGTAATTAGGAAGGTAAGTGGTATGTTGGCCTTTATTGCAAGGGGATTTGAGTACAAGAGTAAAGATGTCTTGCTACAATTGTATAGAGCCTTGGTGAGACTGCACCTGGAGTATTGTGTACAGTTTTGGTCTCCTTATCTAAGGAAGGATATACTTGCCGTAGAGGGAGTGCAATGGAAGTTCATCAGACTGATCTCTGGGATTGTGGGATTGTTTTATGAAGAGAGTTTGAGGAAGCTGGGTACCCGCATGGGTCCTAGTTATGCCTTTTTGTTGGGTATGTTGCACGTTCCTTCTTCCAGTCCTACTCAGGCCCCCTCCCCCAACTCTTTTTCCGGTACATTGATGACTGTATCGGTGCCGTTTCCTGCTCCCGTCCCAAACTTGAAAACAACTTCAACTTTGCTTCCAATTTCTACCCTTCTCTCACCTTTACATGGTCCATCTCTGACACTTCTCTTCCCTTCCTCGACTTCTCTGTCTCCATCTCTGGGGATAGGTTGTCTACTAATATCCATTATCAGCCCACCGACTCCCACAGCTACCTCGACTACACTTCTTCACACCCTACCTCCTGTAAGGACTCCATTCCATTCTCCCAGTTTCTCCGTCTCCGATGCATCTGCTCTGATGATGCTACCTTCCATGACAGCGCTTCTGATATGTCTTCCTTTTTCCTCAACCGAGGATTTCCCCCCACTGTGGTTGACAGGGCCCTCAACCATGTCCGGCCCATTTCCCTCACCCCTACCCTCACCCCTTCCCCTCCCTCCCAGAACTGTGACAGGGTTCCCCTTGTCCTCACTTTCCACCCCATCAGCCTCCATATCCAAAGGATCATCCTCCGCCATTTCTGCCACCTCCAGCGTGATGCCACTACCAAACGCATTCTCCCCTCCCTTCCCCTGTCAGCATTCCGAAGGGATCATTCCCTCCGCGACTCCCTGGTCCACTCCCCCATTACTCCCACCACCTCATCCCCTTCCCACAGCACCTTCCCCTGCAATCGCAGGAGGTGTAATACCTGCCCATTTACCTCCTCTCCTCACTATCCCAGGCCCCAAACACTCCTTTCAGGTGAAGCAGCGATTTACTTGTACTTCTTTCAATGTTGTATACTGTATTCGCTGCTCACAATGTGGTCTCCTCTACATTGGGGAGACCAAGTGCAGACTGGGTGACCGCTTTGCAGAACACCTCTGCTCAGTCTGCAAGCAGGACCCTGAGCTTCCGGTTGCTTGCCATTTCAACACTCCCCCCTGCTCTCATGCTCACATCTCTGTCCTGGGATTGCTGCAGTGTTCCAGTGAACATCAACGCAAGCTCGAGGAACAGCATCTCATCTACCGATTAGGCACACTACAGCCTGCCGGACTGAACATTGAGTCCAATAATTTCAGCATGACGGGTCCTTTTTTATTATTTTATTGTTCATTATTCTGTCATTAACACTCCCTCTGCACTAATGCTTTGTCTTTCACCACACCATTAACACACTCTCTTTGCCTTTGCCCCAAGATCTCCTTATCAGTTAATCTCTCTGGCCCTCTGTCCTATCACACACCTTCCCTTTTGTTCTCTTTTCCCCCATCCCCACTTTATTTGCTTAAATCCTATTACATTTCTAACCTTTGCCAGTTCTGATGAAAGGTCACTGACCTGAAACGTTAACTCTGCTTCTCTCTCCATAGATGCTGCCAGACCTGCTGAGTGTTTCCAGCACTTTCTGTTTTTATTTCAGATTTCCAGCATCTGCAGTATTTTGCTTTTATATTATTGATGAAAATGAATTAGAACATTACAGCGCAGTACAGGCCCTTCGGCCCTCGATGTTGCGCCGACCTGTGAAACCATCTGACCGACACTATTCCATTTTCATCCATATGTCTATCCAATGACCACTTAAATGCCCTTAAAGTTGGCGAGTCTCCTACTGTTGCAGGCAGGGCATTCCACGCCCCTACTACTCTCTCAGTAAAGAAACTACCTCGAACATCTGTCCTCGATCTATCACCCCTCAACTTAAAGCTATGTCCCCTCGTGTTTGCCATCACCATCCGAGGAAAAAGACTCTCACTAACCACCCTATCCAACCCTCTGATTATCTTATATGTCTCTATTCAGTCACCTCTCCTCCTCCTTCTCTCCAACGAAAACAACCTCAAGTCCCTCCATACCAGGCAACATCCTAGTAAATCTCCTCTGCACCCTTTCCAAAGCTTCCACATCCTTCCTATAATGCGGTGACCAGAACTGCACGCAATACTCCAGGTATGGTCTCACCAGAGTTTTGTACAGCTGCAGCATGACCTCGTGGCTCCGAAACTCGATCCCCCTACTAATAAAAGCTAACACACCATATGCCTTCTTAACAGCCCTATTAACCTGGGTAGCAACCTTCAGGGATTTATGCACCTGGACACCAAGATCTCTCTGTTCATCTACACTGCCAAGAATCTTCCCATTAGCCCAGTACTCTGCATTCCTGTTACTCCTTCCAAAGTGAATCACCTCACACTTTTCCGCATTAAACTCCATTTGCCATCTCTCAGCCCAGCTCTGCAGCCTATCTATGTCCCTCTGTACCCGACAACATCCTTCGGCACTATCCACAACTCCACCGACCTTAGTGTCATCTGCAAATTTACTAACCCACCCTTCTACACCCTCTTCCAGGTCATTTATAAAAATGACAAACAGCAGTGGCCCCAAAACAGATCCTTGCGGTACACCACTAGTAACTGTACTCCAGGATGAACATTTGCCATCAACCACCACCCTCTGTCTTCTTTCAGCTAGCCAATTTCTGATCCAAAGCTCGAAATCACCTTCAACCCCATACTTCCGTATTTTCTGCAATAGCCTACTGTGGGGAACCTTATCAAACCCCTTACTGAAATCCAAATACACCACATCCACTGCTTTACCCTCATCCACCTGTTTGGTCACCTTCTCGAAAAACTCAATAAGGTTTGTGAGGCACGACCTACCCGTCACAAAACCGTGCTGACTATCTCTAATGAACTTATTCTTTTCAAGATGATTATAAATCCTGTCTCTTATAACCTTTTCCAACATTTTACCCACAACCGAAGTAAGGCTCACAGGTCTATAATTACCAGGGCTGTCTCTACTTCCCTTCTTGAACAAGGGGACAACATTTGCTATCCTCCAGTCTTCCGGCACTATTCCTGTCGACAATGACGACATAAAGATCAAGGACAAAGGCTCTGCAATCTCCTCCCTAGCTTCCCAGAGAATCCTAGGATAAATCCCATTTGGCCCAGGGGACTTATCTATTTTCACACTTTCCAAAATTGCTAACACCTCCTCCTTGTGAACCTCAATCCCATCTAGCCTAGTAGTCTGAATCTCAGTATTCTCCTCGACAACATTTTCTTTCTCTACTGTAAATACTGACGAAAAATATTCATTTAACGCTTCCCCTATCTCCTCTGATTCCACACACAACTTCCCACTACTATCCTTGATTGGCCCTAATCTAACTCTAGTCATTCTTTTATTCCTGATATACCTATAGAAAGCATTAGGGTTTTCCTTGATCCTATCCGCCAATGACTTCTCGTGTCCTCTCCTTGCTCCTCTTAGCTCTCCCTTTGGATCCTTCCTGGCTAGCTTGTAACTCTCAAGCGCCCTAACTGAGCCTTCACGTCTCATCCTAACATAAGCCGCCTTCTTCCTCTTGACAAGCGCGTCAACTTCTTTAGTAAACCACGGCTCCCTCGCTCGACAACTTCCTCCCTGCCTGACAGGTGCATACTTATCAAGGACACGCAGTCACTGCTCCTTGAATAAGCTCCACATTTCGATTGTGCCCATCCCCTGCAGTTTCCTTCCCCATCCTACGCATCCTAAATCTTGCCTAATCGCATCATAATTTCCTTTCCCCCAGCTATAATTCTTGCCCTGCGGTATATACCTGTCCCTGCCCATCGCTAAGGTAAACCTAACCGAATTGTGATCACTATCACCAAAGTGCTCACCTACATCTAGGGGGCTGCTCCCCCTCCCCCTTAAGGATCCCAAAAACATGATCCGAGACATCACGAACCCTGGCACCTGGGAGGCAACACACCAACCGTGAGTCTCTCTAGTTCCCACAGAACCTCCTATCTGTTCCCCTAACTATGGAGTCTGTATTCTCTCGAGTTTCGAAGAATGAGAGGTGATCTCATTGAAACTTACAAAATTCTTACGTGACATGACAGGATGGATGTGGATGGGATGTTTCCTCTGGCTGCTGAGTCTAGAACCAGGAGACACAGTCTCAGAATAAGGGACAGGTCATTAAGACTGAGAAGAGGAGGAATTTCTTCACTCGGAGGGTGATGAATCTGTGGAATTCTCTACCCAGAGGCTGTGGAAGCTCAATCATTGAGTGTGTTCAAGACAGAAATTGATAGATATCTGAATACTAATGACATGAAGGAATATGGAGATAGTGGGGAAAGTGGCTTGGAGGTAGATGATCAGCCATGATCTAATTGAATGGTGGAGCAGGCTTGATGGGCTGAATGGCCTTTTCCTGCTCCTATGATCGTTGGAATTCAGTGATGAAAATACTCAGCAGGTCTGAAGAGAGAAACAGAGTTAACGTTTCAGGTCAATAACCTTTCATCAGACCTGTTGACTACAATTTTGCTTGGGCTCCTTGATGGTACAATCATGGGGAGGCGGTGGTGTTGTGGTAATGTCACTAGACTAGTAATCCAGAGCCCAGGCTAATGCTCTGGGAACACGGGTTCGAATCCCACCATGGCAGATGGTGGAATTTGAAGTCAATTAATAAAAAAATCTAGAATTAAAAAGCTAGTCTAATGATGGCCATGAAACCATTGTCGATTGTTGTAAAAACCCATCGGGTTCACTAATGTCCTTTAGGGAAGGAAATCTGCTGTCCTTACTTGGTCTGGCCTACATGTGACTTCAGACACAGAGCAATGAGGTTGACTCTTCCAATGCCCTCTGAAACGTTCAAGGGCAACTAGGGATGGAACATAAATGCTGGCTTCGCCAGTGACGCCCACATCCCAAAAAAAACAAATGAAAGAAAACAGCGTGTCAGATGCTGCCTTGATGTCGAGGGCAGTCACTCTCCTCTCACCTCTTGAGTTCAGCTCTTTTGTCCATGTTTGAACCAAGGCTGTAATGAGGTCAGGAGCTGAGTGGCCCTGGCGGAACCCAAACTGAGTGTCACTGAGCCATTTCAGAGGGCAGTTAAAAGTCTTTATTAAAAGTCATTATTTATTAAAAGTCATTACTGTAGGTCTGGAGTCACATGTAGGCCAGACCAGGTAAGGACGGCAGATTTCCTTCCCTGAGGGACATTTGTGAACCAGATGGGTCTTTACGATAAACCAGTAGTTTCTTGATTGTCATTACTGAGGCTAGGTTTTATTCCAGATTTATGAATGAATGGAATTTAACTTCCTCCAGCTGACCTGAGATTTGAACTCGTCTCGATCATTAGTCTGAGCCTTTGGATTACTTTTCCAGTATCAGTACGGCTGTGCTACCATTGACTCAGTAAAATTACTAGGGTTTTAATCCCAGCCATTTAGATGTGAATGAAGAGGAATAGGGTAGACTGGGAGGAGCTAAATGGCCCATTCTAGATCCTATGGGGAGAGAGTGGGGCAGTGGGATTAGTTTGGGGATTGATACAGGACAATGGGGAGAGAGTGGGGCAGTGGGATTAGTTTGGGGATTGATACAGGGCTATGGGGAGAGAGTGGGGCAGTGGGATTAGTTTGGGGATTGATACAGGACAATGGGGAGAGAGTGGGGCAGTGGGATTAGTTTGGGGATTGATACAGGGCTATGGGGAGAGAGTGGGGCAGTGGGATTAGTTTGGGGATTGATACAGGGCTAGGGGGAGAGAGTGGGGCAGTGGGATTAGTTTGGGGATTGATACAGGACTATGGGGAGAGAGTGGGGCAGTGGGATCAGTTTGGGGATTGATACAGGGCTATGGGGAGAGAGTGGGGCAGTGGGATTAGTTTGGGGATTGATACAGGGCTAGGGGGAGAGAGTGGGGCAGTGGGATTAGTTTGGGGATTGATACAGGACTATGGGGAGAGAGTGGGGCAGTGGGATCAGTTTGGGGATTGATACAGGGCTATGGGGAGAGAGTGGGGCAGTGGGATTAGTTTGGGGATTGATACAGGGCTAGGGGGAGAGAGTGGGGCAGTGGGATTAGTTTGGGGATTGATACAGGACTATGGGGAGAGAGTGGGGCAGTGGGATTAGTTTGGGGATTGATACAGGGCTAGGGGGAGAGAGTGGGGCAGTGGGATTAGTTTGGGGATTGATACAGGGCTATGGGGAGAGAGTGGGGCAGTGGGATTAGTTTGGGATTGATACAGGGCTATGGGGAGAGAGTGGGGCAGTGGAATTAGTTTGGGATTGATCAGGGCTATGGGGAGAGTGGGGCAGTGGGATCAGTTTGCGATTGATACAGGGCTATGGGGAGAGTGGGGCAGTGGGATCAGTTTGGGGATTGATACAGGGCTATGGGGAGAGAGTGGGGCAGTGGGATTAGTTTGGGATTGATACAGGGCTATGGGGAGAGAGTGGGGCAGTGGGATTAGTTTGGGGATTGATACAGGGCTATGGGGAGAGAGTGGGGCAGTGGGATTAGTTTGGGGATTGATACAGGGCTAGGGGGAGAGAGTGGGGCAGTGGGATTAGTTTGGGGATTGATACAGGGCTATGGGGAGAGAGTGGGGCAGTGGGATTAGTTTGGGGATTGATACAGGGCTAGGGGGAGAGAGTGGGGCAGTGGGATTAGTTTGGGGATTGATACAGGACTATGGGGAGAGAGTGGGGCAGTGGGATTAGTTTGGGGATTGATACAGGGCTAGGGGGAGAGAGTGGGGCAGTGGGATTAGTTTGGGGATTGATACAGGGCTATGGGGAGAGAGTGGGGCAGTGGGATTAGTTTGGGATTGATACAGGGCTATGGGGAGAGAGTGGGGCAGTGGAATTAGTTTGGGATTGATCAGGGCTATGGGGAGAGTGGGGCAGTGGGATCAGTTTGCGATTGATACAGGGCTATGGGGAGAGTGGGGCAGTGGGATCAGTTTGGGGATTGATACAGGGCTATGGGGAGAGAGTGGGGCAGTGGGATTAGTTTGGGATTGATACAGGGCTATGGGGAGAGAGTGGGGCAGTGGGATTAGTTTGAGATTGATACAGGGCTATGGGGAGAGAGTGGGGCAGTGGGATTAGTTTGGGATTGATACAGGGCTATGGGGAGAAAGTGGGGCAGTGGGATTAGTTTGGGATTGATACAGGGCTATGGGGAGAGAGTGGGGCAGTGGGATTAGTTTGAGATTGATACAGGGCTATGGGGAGAGAGTGGGGCAGTGGGATTAGTTTGGGGATTGATACAGGTCATGGGGAGAGAGTGGGGCAGTGGGATTAGTTTGGGGATTGATACAGGGCATGGGGAGAGTGGGGCAGTGGAATTAGCTGGCGATTGATACAGGGCATGGGGAGAGTGGGGCAGTGGGATTAGTTTGGGGATTGATACAGGGCATGGGGAGAGTGGGGCAGTGGGATTAGTTTGGGGATTGATACAGGGCTATGGGGAGAGTGGGGCAGTGGGATTAGTTTGGGGATTGATACAGGGCATGGGGAGAGTGGGGCAGTGGGATTAGTTTGGGGATTGATACAGGGCTATGGGGAGAGTGGGGCAGTGGGATTAGCTGGCGATTGATACAGGGCATGGGGAGAGTGGGGCAGTGGGATCAGTTTGGGGATTGATACAGGGCATGGGGAGAGTGGGGCAGTGGGATTAGCTGGCGATTGATACAGGGCTATGGGGAGAGTGGGGCAGTGGGATCAGTTTGGGGATTGATACAGGGCATGGGGAGAGTGGGGCAGTGGGATTAGTTTGGGGATTGATACAGGGCTATGGGGAGAGTGGGGCAGTGGGATTAGCTGGCGATTGATACAGGGCATGGGGAGAGTGGGGCAGTGGGATTAGTTTGGGGATTGATACAGGGCTATGGGGAGAGAGTGAGGCAGTGGGATTAGTTTGGGATTGATACAGGGCTATGGGGAGAAAGTGGGGCAGTGGGATTAGTTTGGGATTGATACAGGGCTATGGGGAGAGAGTGGGGCAGTGGGATTAGTTTGGGATTGATACAGGGCTATGGGGAGAGAGTGGGGCAGTGGGATTAGTTTGAGATTGATACAGGGCTATGGGGAGAGAGTGGGGCAGTGGGATTAGTTTGAGATTGATACAGGGCTATGGGGAGAGAGTGAGGCAGTGGGATTAGTTTGGGATTGATACAGGGCGATGGGGAGAAAGTGGGGCAGTGGGATTAGTTTGGGATTGATACAGGGCTATGGGGAGAGAGTGGGGCAGTGGGATTAGTTTGAGATTGATACAGGGCTATGGGGAGAGAGTGGGGCAGTGGGATTAGTTTGGGATTGATACAGGGCTATGGGGAGAGAGTGGGGCAGTGGGATTAGTTTGGGATTGATACAGGGCTATGGGGAGAGAGTGGGGCAGTGGGATTAGTTTGAGATTGATACAGGGCTATGGGGAGAGAGTGGGGCAGTGGGATTAGTTTGAGATTGATACAGGGCTATGGGGAGAGAGTGAGGCAGTGGGATTAGTTTGGGATTGATACAGGGCGATGGGGAGAAAGTGGGGCAGTGGGATTAGTTTGGGATTGATACAGGGCTATGGGGAGAGAGTGGGGCAGTGGGATTAGTTTGAGATTGATACAGGGCTATGGGGAGAGAGTGGGGCAGTGGGATTAGTTTGAGATTGATACAGGGCTATGGGGAGAGAGTGGGGCAGTGGGATTAGTTTGAGATTGATACAGGGCTATGGGGAGAGAGTGAGGCAGTGGGATTAGTTTGGGATTGATACAGGGCGATGGGGAGAAAGTGGGGCAGTGGGATTAGTTTGGGATTGATACAGGGCTATGGGGAGAGAGTGGGGCAGTGGGATTAGTTTGGGATTGATACAGGGCTATGGGGAGAGAGTGGGGCAGTGGGATTAGTTTGAGATTGATACAGGGCTATGGGGAGAGAGTGGGGCAGTGGGATTAGTTTGAGATTGATACAGGGCTATGGGGAGAGAGTGGGGCAGTGGGATTAGTTTGAGATTGATACAGGGCTATGGGGAGAGAGTGAGGCAGTGGGATTAGTTTGGGATTGATACAGGGCGATGGGGAGAAAGTGGGGCAGTGGGATTAGTTTGGGATTGATACAGGGCTATGGGGAGAGAGTGGGGCAGTGGGATTAGTTTGAGATTGATACAGGGCTATGGGGAGAGAGTGGGGCAGTGGGATTAGTTTGGGGATTGATACAGGGCTATGGGAGTGAGTGGGGCAGTGGGATTAGTTTGGGATTGATACAGGGCTATGGGGAGAGAGTGGGGCAGTGGGATTAGTTTGGGGATTGATACAGGGCATGGGGAGAGTGGGGCAGTGGAATTAGCTGGCGATTGATACAGGGCATGGGGAGAGTGGGGCAGTGGGATCAGTTTGGGGATTGATACAGGACTATGGGGAGAGTGGGGCAGTGGGATCAGGTTGGGGATTGATACAGGGCATGGGGAGAGTGGGGCAGTGGGATCAGTTTGGGGATTGATACAGGACTATGGGGAGAGTGGGGCAGTGGGATCAGGTTGGGGATTGATACAGGGCATGGGGAGAGTGGGGCAGTGGGATCAGTTTGGGGATTGATACAGGGCATGGAGAGAGTGGGGCAGTGGGATCAGTTTGGGGATTGATACAGGGCATGGGGAGAGTGGGGCAGTGGGATTAGCTGGCGATTGATACAGGGCATGGGGAGAGTGGGGCAGTGGGATCAGTTTGGGGATTGATACAGGGCATGGGGAGAGAGTGGGGCAGTGGGATCAGTTTGGGGATTGATACAGGGCTATGGGGAGAGTGGGGCAGTGGAATTAGTTTGGGATTGATCAGGGCTATGGGGAGAGTGGGGCAGTGGGATTAGTTTGAGATTGATACAGGGCATGGGGAGAGAGTGGGGCAGTGGGATTAGTTTGGGATTGATACAGGGCATGGGGAGAGAGTGGGGCAGTGGGAATGGTTTGAGATTGATACAGGGCTATGGGGAGAGAGTGGGGCAGTGGGATTAGTTTGGGATTGATACAGGGCATGGGGAGAGAGTGGGGCAGTGGGATTAGTTTGGGATTGATACAGGGCATGGGGAGAGAGTGGGGCAGTGGGAATGGTTTGAGATTGATACAGGGCTATGGGGAGAGAGTGGGACAGTGGTATTAGTTTGAGATTGATACAGGGCTATGGGGAGAAAGTGGGACAGTGGGATTAGTTTGGGGATTGATACAGGGCTATGGGGAGAAAGTGGGGCAGTGGGATTAGTTTGAGATTGATACAGGGCTATGGGGAGAGAGTGGGGCAGTGGGATCAGTTTGGGGATTGATACAGGGCATGGGGAGAGTGGGGCAGTGGGATTAGCTGGCGATTGATACAGGGCATGGGGAGAGTGGGGCAGTGGGATCAGTTTGGGGATTGATACAGGGCTATGGGGAGAGAGTGGGGCAGTGGGATTAGTTTGAGATTGATACAGGGCTATGGGGAGAAAGTGGGACAGTGGGATTAGTTTGAGATTGATACAGGGCTATGGGGAGAAAGTGGGACAGTGGGATTAGTTTGAGATTGATACAGGGCTATGGGGAGAAAGTGGGACAGTGGGATTAGTTTGGGGATTGACACAGGGCTATGGGGAGAGAGTGGGGCAGTGGGATTAGTTTGAGATTGATACAGGGCTATGGGGAGAAAGTGGGACAGTGGGATTAGTTTGGGGATTGATACAGGGCTATGGGGAGAGAGTGGGGCAGTGGGATTAGTTTGGGATTGATACAGGGCTATGGGGAGAGAATTCGAACATTACAGCGCAGTACAGGCCCTTCAGCCCTCGATGTTGCGCCGACCTGTGAAACCATCTGACCTACACTATTCCATTTTCATCCATATGTCTATCCAATGACCACTTAAATGCCCTTAAAGTTGGCGAATCTACTACTGCTGCAGGCAGGGCGTTCCACGCCCTTACTACTCTCTGAGTAAAGAAACTACCTCTAACATCTGTCCTATATCTATCACCCCTCAACTTAAAGCTATGTCCCCTCGTGTTTGCCATCACCATCCGAGGAAAAAGACTCTCACTAACCACCCTATCTAACCCTCTGATTATCTTATATGTCTCTATTAAGTCACCTCTCCTCCTCCTTCTCTCCAACGAAAACAACCTCAAGTCCCTCAGCCTTTCCTCGTAAGACCTTCCCTCCATACCAGGCAACATTCTAGTAAATCTCCTCTGCACCCTTTCCATAGCTTCCACATCCTTCCTATAATGCGGTGACCAGAACTGCACGCAATACTCCAGGTGCGGTCTCACCAGAGTTTTGTACAGCTGCAGCATGACCTCGTGGCTCCGAAACTCGATCCCCCTACTAATAAAAGCTAACACACCATATGCCTTCTTAACAGCCCTATTAACCTGGTTAGCAACCTTCAGGGATTTATGCACCTGGACACCAAGATCTCTCTGTTCATCTACACTACCAAGAATCTTCCCATTAGCCCAGTACTCTGCATTCCTGTTACTCCTTCCAAAGTGAATCACCTCACACTTTTCCGCATTAAACTCCATTTGCCATCTCTCAGCCCAGCTCTGCAGCCTATCTATGTCCCTCTGTACCCTACAACATCCTTCGGCACTATCCACAACTCCACCGACCTTAGTGTCATCTGCAAATTTACTAACCCACCCTTCTACACCCTCTTCCAGGTCATTTATAAAAATGACCAACAGCAGTGGCCGCAAAACAGATCCTTGCGGTACACCACTAGTAACTAAACTCCAGGATGAACATTTGCCATCAACCACCACCCTCTGTCTTCTTTCAGCTAGCCAATTTCTGATCCAAAGCTCGAAATCACCTTCAACCCCATACTTCCGTATTTTCTGCAATAGCCTACCGTGGGGAACCTTATCAAACCCCTTACTGAAATCCATATACACCACATCCACTGCTTTACCCTCATCCACCTGTTTGGTCACCTTCTCGAAAAACTCAATAAGGTTTGTGAGGCACGACCTACCCGTCACAAAACCGTGCTGACTATCTCTAATGAACTTATTCTTTTCAAGATGATTATAAATCCTGTCTCTTATAACCTTTTCCAACATTTTACCCACAACCGAAGTAAGGCTCACAGAGAGAGTGGGGCAGTGGGATTAGTTTGAGATTGATACAGGGCTATGGGGAGAGAGTGGGGCAGTGGGATTAGTTTGGGGATTGATACAGGGTTATGGGGAGAGAGTGGGGCAGTGGGATTAGTTTGCGGATTGATACAGGGCTTTGGGGAGAGAGTGGGGAGTGGGATTGGTTTGAGATTGATACAGGACTATGGGGAGAGAGTGGGGCAGTGGGATTAGTTTGGGGATTGATACAGGGTTATGGGGAGAGAGTGGGGAGTGGGATTGGTTTGAGATTGATACAGGACTATGGGGAGAGAGTGGGGCAGTGGGATTAGTTTGGGGATCGATACAGGGCTTTGGGGAGAGAGTGGGGCAGTGGGATTAGTTTGGGGATTGATACAGGGCTTTGGGGAGAGCGTGGGGCAGTGGGATTAGTTTGGGGATTGATACAGGGTTATGGGGAGAGTGGGGCAGTGGGATTAGTTTGGGGATTGATACAGGGATATGCAGAGTTGCGATGGTTCCGCTAACTCGTCTCTCCATGTTCTGTATGTCTATGCTTTCATGCTTTTTTCAGATATATGAGATATGTTGGCACTAAGGGACAAGATCTTGTCTCCATTATCAGGATCTTGCACTCCCAGTTTCGGATTACCTGCTGCCAAGTGACATTTGTAACCTCCTTGTCAATTTCAAGCTCATGAATGCATTTTACTCTTTCCTCCTGATCTGTCTCCACTCTACTAGGTGATAGTTTGCTTCCTCCTGTCCCAGCACCTCACCCACCATTCAATCCACTTTTTTACCTTTGTTTATTTAATTGCCCGACGCAATGAGACTGTTGAAACGCTAGGGCAAAGGACACATCTCCCTTCTATACACTGCTGTCCTTTCTCGTACTGTCTCTTGTTGCTTATTTTCTTTGGATTACTCACTCACTCGCTCTCTCACAGTCAGTATCTCTCTCTCTCTCTCTCTCTCTACTCCACCCCCTACCTCCTGCTCCCTTTCTCCCTCTCTATAGCAGGACATGAAAGAACAGACCCTGCCCTGCAGATATTAGCTCATGGATGTGTGAATGATGTTGCCACTCGCGTTGTTAATCCAGGACGATCGTGGAGCTGGCTTTGTGTTTCATGTTGCAGGTTTTGTCCCGTTCTCCGGGGCTGGTACAGATGGCCTCCGCAAAAAAGAAAACCCGGTGAAGTCAGAACTGCCGACCCAGATGAAAGTGCGCCACGTGGGTCTCACTGACCAGAGATTCGCAGGGGATATACAGCTTGGCTCTGTCTCCAAATGGGCAGGAGTTATGGTGGGATTGGAAACGGAGCTATTCAGGTGTGGTGGAAACGCACGAGAGCAAGAAAGGTTAATTAGCACCGTCAATGTGAATGTCCTGATGATAGATCAAAGGATTCATCACTGCCCACCCCCTGTTGTTTAATTCCACCCCCCACCCCGCACCCCCTCTCCCTCCCCCCCCACCCCGCACCCCCTCTCCCTCCCCCCCCCACCCCGCACCCCCTCTCCCTCCCCCCCCACCCCGCACCCCCTCTCCCTCCCCCCCCACCCCGCACCCCCTCTCCTCCCCCCCACCCCGCACCCCCTCTCCCTCCCCCCCACCCCGCACCCCCTCTCCCTCCCCCCCACCCCGCACCCCCTCTCCCTCCCCCCCCCACCCCGCACCCCCTCTCCCTCCCCCCCCACCCCGCACCCCCTCTCCCTCCCCCCCCACCCCGCACCCCCTCTCCCTCCCCCCCCACCCCGCACCCCCTCTCCCTCCCCCCCCCCACCCCGCACCCCTCTCCCTCCCCCCCCACCCCGCACCCCCTCTCCCTCCCCCCCCACCCCGCACCCCCTCTCCCTCCCCCCCACCCCGCACCCCCTCTCCCTCCCCCCCCACCCCGCACCCCTCTCCCTCCCCCCCCACCCCGCACCCCCTCTCCCTCCCCCCCACCCCGCACCCCCTCTCCCTCCCCCCCACCCCGCACCCCCTCTCCCTCCCCCCCACCCCGTACCCCCTCTCCCTCCCCCCCACCCCGCACCCCCTCTCCCTCCCCCCCACCCCGCACCCCCTCTCCCTTCCCCTCCTCCTCCCTGTACCCCCTCTCCCTTCCCCTCCTCCCTGTACCCCCTCTCCCTTCCCCTCCTCCTCCCTGTACTCCCTCTCCCTTCCCCTCCTCCTCCTGTACCCCCTCTCCCTCCCCCCCACCCCGCACCCCCTCTCCCTACCCCTCCTCCTCCCTGCACCCCCTCTCCCTTCCCCTCCTCCTCCCTGCACCCCCTCTCCCTTCCCCTCCTCCTCCCTGTATCCCCTCTCCCTTCCCTCCTCCTCCCTGTATCCCTCTCCTTCCCCTCCTCCTCCCTGTACCCCCTCTCCCTTCCCCTCCTCCTCCCTGTACCCCCTCTCCCTTCCCTCTTCCCCCCGCACACCGCTCTCCCTTCCCCTCCTCCTCCCTGTACCCCCTCTCCCTCCCCCCCGCACTCGCTCTTCCCTCCCCCCAACACCCCCACCCGCACCCCCTCTCCCTCCCCCCCCCGCACTCGCACCCCCTCTCCCTCCCCACCCCGCACTCGCTCTCCTTCCCGACCCCCCCCACCCCGCACTCGCTCTCCCTCCCCCCCACCCCGCATTCCCTCTCGCTCCCCCCCACCCCGCCACCCCCTCTCCCTTCCCCTCCTCCTCCCGCACCCCCTCTCCCTCCCCCCGCACTCGCTCTTCCTCCCCCCCACCCCGCACCCCCTCTCCCTCCCCCCCCCGCACTCGCACCCCCTCTCCCTCCCCCCCCCCGCACTCGCTCTCCTTCCCACCCCCCCACCCCGCACTCGCTCTCCCTCCCCCCCACCCCGCACCCCCCTCTCCCTCCCCCCCACCCCGCATTTCCTCTCGCTCCCCCCCCCACCCCGCACCTCTCTCCCTTCCCCTCCTCCTCCCGCACCCCCTCTCCCTCCCCCCCCCGCACCCCGCTCTCCCTTCCCCTCATCCCCCCCGCACCCCACTCTCCCTTCCCCTCCTCCCCCCGCACCCCCTCTCCCTTCCCCTCCTCCCCCCTGTACCCCTCTCCCTCCTCCTCAATGTACCCCCTCTCCCCCCACCCCGCACTCCCTCTCCCTTCCCCTCTTCCCCCCCCCCGCACCCCCTCTCCCTTCCTCTCCTCCTCTCTGTACCCCCTCTCCCTTCCCTCCTCCTCCCTGTACCCCCTCTCCCTTCCCCTCCTCCTCCCCGTACCCCCTCTCCCTTCCCCTCCTCCTCCCCGCACCCCCTCTCCCTTCCCTTCCTCCTCCCGCACCCCCTCTCCCTTCCCTCCTCCTCCCCGCACCCCCTCTCCCTTCCCCTCCTCCTCCCCGCACCCCCTCTCCCTTCCCCTCCTCCTCCCCGCACCCCCTCTCCCTTCCCCTCCTCCTCCCCGCACCCCCTCTCCCTTCCCCTCCTCCTCCCCGCACCCCCTCTACTTCCCCCCTCCTCCCCGCACCGCCTCTCCCTTCCCCTCCTCCCCGCACCGCCTCTCCCTTCCCCTCCTCCCTGTACCCCCTCTCCCTGCCCCCCCACCCCCAGCACCCCATGTCCATGCCTGCACACCCCCCACCCTACCCGCCAGCCCATTAGGAATATAGAAGCAGGAGTAGGCCATTCGGCCCTTCGAGCCTGCTCCGCCATTCATTATGATCATGGCTGATCATCCAACTCAGTAACCTGTTCCCGCTTTCTCCCCGTATCCCTTGATCCCATTAGCCTCGCGCCCTGTGCTCCCTGGCTGCCCTTTACCGTGTTCTTTCTCTTTCTCTCTCTCTCTCTCTCAGGCTGTGAACCCTGTGGATGGGAAATCTCTGCGTGACCTATTCAGCGGAGGTGTATCTCGACAGGCAACCACTGGCATGTGCTTCCACCAAATGAACCCAATCACCTGGTAGCGGTTGGTGCTGAAGGCATTGTGGCTGTTTACAACACCAAGACCGGAAAGTGTCTTTCCAACATCACAGGTAGGCTGGCATATCCTGGCCACTGACACTCTGGATTCTCCCCACGCTCCCGGACAACTTGTCCTTGTGCCCAAACCTTCTTAAGGGATCGTGTCCCTTACTGGACTGTTATCGTGTGGCTTGTTACTCCTGCCCCAAACAGTCCTGCTATTTGACACTCAGTGGTGTCCATCCTAACACAGCCCTGCCCCTGTGTTTCTGCCACTGGTCTGCCCTCCCAGAGCATCGATGTTACCCTGGCTAATTGGATGATCCTTGGCAGGCAATATTTTTACAACAAGTAAACAAGAGTGTTCAAAGAAAGTGGGGAGTGGTGGGGGGGAAGAAACACTTTGTTTAATGTCCCGGTGATGTTTCTCCTGGAGTCAGTGGGGCAACACACCAGGCCTGGGGGAGAGCAGTGAGCATTCGGAGCCCTCCCCCCTCCCCTCAGGGTCCTGTGACTGGGTGGGGAGCAGGTTTGGGAGATCCACGGCCTCCCACGCCAGGGTTGTCCTCTGAGCTTATCGTTCCCCTGCGCAGGGGAAAATGCAGCCAATCATTAAGGAGCACTCCTTTGCAGCTAATGAAAGGGGTAGCTGCCCCTCTGTCAGTGCGACTGCTGTGTCCTGCAGTCACCAGCATCACCAGGTCCCCCCCCACCCTCCGTGCATGTACCCGGGTGGCTCAGAACCCTCAAATGGCCAATTACAGGACAACAGGCTGTGAATCACACTGCAACCCCTGCCCCACTCCCCAACACTGGGGGGGGGGGGCGTGGGGGGGTGGGCGTGGGGGGGTCCCCAAAACTAAACCTTCGCTCCATTATTATCCACCTCATGAGCGGCTTAGGAGACCAACACCCAACGAGGATTGTGTCAGTATTCACTGAACTTCTGCGATGATTTCTAAATTTTCAGAGGAGGATAATCAACTCTACACTGTGGACATCTCTGCAGATGGGGGCACGTCGCCACGGCGGGCAGTAACAGGGGCATCAAGATATATGATGCCAGGACCAACCAGGTAAAGCTTCAACCAGCCCCCTGCCCCCCAGTCCCCCCGCCCCCCAGTCCCCCCGTCCCCCCAGTCCCCCTGCCCCCCCTGCCCCCACCGGTGCAGTGCTACACTGACTGCCAGTTGCCAACTTTGGTTACGTGCTGAATGCCCAGAATGGGGCTTGAGCCCATGAACAAACATTTGCCTCAGCCAGGAAAGCAGACTGCCTGCAGCTGTAATTCCGAGAGAGGTCTTCTCCCCCCAACCCCTCCCGACCCCCGGCCGTATGGAGTGTCGGTAGACGGGACTCTGGTCACAGAATCTTCGAGCCCTGCTCCTGCCCAGTGAACCTGCGAGCTGGCGGGGGGGTGGGGTGGGGAGGAGGGGGTTGTGGAAGGGTCTCTCGGTTTTTGATGAGGTCTCTGCTGGTCTGTTCTGGGGTCTAATTCACCATCGCTGCTTCCTCCTGACAGCTCATAAACGTTTTGGAACCTGCAGATTATGTCACCAGCGGGAAGGAGCTGAAGCCAATCGATGGGCACACACGGCGAATCTTCGCCCTGCGCTTCCATCCCGACGAACGCCACATCTTTTGTAACGGGAGGCTGGGACGATTCCATCAAGGTGAGTTGGATGGAGCGGAAAAGGGGCCATTGCATGGGCCCCCTCCCCAGCCCCCTCGTCCCAATCATCCCATTTACAAATCCACTGTCTGGCTCCTCACTCGGCCTTACACACAGTTCATTTCTTACACTTTCAGTTTGGTTGGAAAAGGCCCTCAGCCCCTTTGAGCTTGTACGTCCTTTGTGGAATTTCCCCGGGAGCGATTCTTTTCCTGCCCCATTTCCCAGTGGTGAGGATGGGTTGGAAGTGAGTTCTGCAGACTGGCCTGCCTGTGTGATGCTCCAGCCCTCTTACATTTTGAATCCTATTTGTTAATATTGCGCGTTTACTGTGCTAGACTACTCTGATGGTCAAGTGCACTCCCAGTAGGGATCAGAGACCCCATTACCGCCACCTCCCCGCCCTTTACACCTTAGCCCTAAACACCTAATGCTGACATAGACCTGATTTCAGACGGTTAACATCTGGGTTAAAAGCAGCAGACCGAGAGGATGAAGCCTAAACTCCTGTTCCTTCTCGAGCGGCTGGCATCTTACTCTGCTCATATCGCTTCTCTACCTCTTTTCAGGGCTCGGACGGTGCAGGTCGTCCTGGGCCCAGCCTCTCATCGCCGTTCGTCCTCTTGACTGGTGAGGTGCTCCGAATTGGTCCTCCTCCCTGGGTAGAAGGGTGAAGGATAAGGTGGGGGGGGGGGGGGGCACCGCCCACTGACTGCAGCACCGTGTTGAGTTCCTGATCTCCGGTGCTCCTGCCTCCAAATTCTTCGGAGCCCCGTCAACCTGCTGACTAGGTTAGTTAGTTTGGCCATCCTTTGGCATTCAGGCACTCCATGGAAACAGCTTCATCTCCGAGTCTCTCTCCGTCCTCATTGAGTTATTTTAATTCTTTCAGGGGATGTGGGCATCACTGGCGAGGCCAACATTTGTCACCCATCCCTAATTGCCCTTGACAACTGAGTGGCTTGCTCGCCCATTTCAGAGGGCTGGAGTCACATGTAGGCCAGACCAGGTAAGGATGGCAGATTTCCCTCCACGAAATGACATTCGTAAACCAGATAGGTTTTTAACGACAATTAGCTTTCAATTCCAGATTTGTATGATGTAAGTGAATTTAAATTCCACCGGCTGTTGTGGTGGGACTTGAACCTGTGTCCCCAGGGCGTTCACCTGTGCCTCGATTATTAGTTCAGTGACATTACCACTGTACCACCGTCTCCCCATCTTCCCGACAGTCCAATGAACTAATAAAGCAAACTGATCTCCCCTGCAGGTCTGGGACAAACGTTTATCAAGCGAAGCTCGGAAAGTGATCAACGGCCCCCATATTTGTGGCCCCAGCATCGACATCAAGGTATCCACAACACATGGCACCTCCTGGGAGTGCTGGAGTCCGGCGTCCTGACAACAGAGGTTAGGGAAGGGTCAGGTGGTATTGGGAGGGTAAAGTGGTCTGGGCAATGGCACCACAATTTGCCTCATCCCTGGACGGCAGAGGACGAAAGCAAAATTAGCCGGGGCTCCTGTTTGGAAAAGAAGGACTTGCATCTTTATAGCACCTTCCCCAACCTCAGGCCGTCTCAAAGCACTTTACAGCCAATGAGCTACTTTTGAGCAATTAAAGCAAAATTCTTCAGATGCTGACGATTTGAAATTTAAAAATAATATTGATCTGGTCTGGCAGCATCTGTGGAGAAAGAAGCAGAGTTAACGTTTCAGCTCTGTCAGCTTTTGAAGTCTACACACTGCTGTAATAGAGCAAATGCAGCAACCAGCAAGATCCCACGATAATAATTAGGTACTGCTCCTCTGACAGTGCGCCACTCCCTCAATACTCACTCCAATAGGGTACTGTCCCTCCGATGCTGCACCACTCCCTCAGTACTCACTCCAATAGGGTACTGTCCCTCCGATGCTGCACCACTCCCTCAGTACTCACTCCAATAGGGTACTGTCCCTCCGATGCTGCACCACTCCCTCAGTACTCACTCCAATAGGGTACTGTCCCTCCGATGCTGCACCACTCCCTCAGTACTCACTCCAATAGGGTACTGTCCCTCCGATGCTGCACCACTCCCTCAGTACTCACTCCAATAGGGTACTGTCCCTCCGATGCTGCACCACTCCCTCAGTACTCACTCCAATAGGGTACTGTCCCTCCGATGCTGCACCACTCCTCAGTACTCACTCCAATAGGGTACTGTCCCTCCGATGCTGCACCACTCCCTCAGTACTCACTCCAATAGGGTACTGTCCCTCCGATGCTGCACCACTCCCTCAGTACTCACTCCAATAGGGTACTGTCCCTCCGATGCTGCACCACTCCCTCAGTACTCACTCCAATAGGGCACTGTCCCTCCGATGCAGCAGTGCTCCCTCAATACTGCTCCTCTGACAGTGCACCACTCCCTCAGTGAACAAAAATGTCGTGAGGAGCGTCATTTGATTGATGTTGGTCGCTCATTGGGAATGGGGCTTTGAGCAGAGCTGACTGAGTCACTCTGGCGTTACTCGATTTGTATTGTACTCACTGAGATGGTCGTGGCTAATTCCCGCTATCTGCTGTATTTATATCACAAGAACACAATTGTGAGCCAGTTGCGACGGTAAAGCTCTTGAGGATCAAATTTGGTTGGTTTGTAAGCTTGTGGATGTTCTTTTTAAACGCAGGGTAGCAAGATCCTGACTGGGTCCTGGGTTGCCCGGAATGCACTGCAGATCTGGGATTTCCGAAAATCAGGTGTGGAGAAAACCATCCCATTTCCTGCCAACAAAGACAGCGGCGAGTTCATCTACGCAGCTCGATACCTGTACCAGTGAAATAGTCATTGCAGGAGGGAGTGGAACCAACAGTGTGCAAGCATCAACTGTAAAACTGATGCGGTGAGAGTAATTCTGAGCTCATCGGCAGAGGCTGTCCAGCAGGGAACAATAATAACGTGGCCTCGAGACCCTCAATATTCGGTCAAGCTGCTAAATTACAAACGCCAGGTGTCCTTGGGACACAGTGGGGAGTGATTTGATCTGACATCAATGGAAGGTTACATTGGGTTATAGTCCAGTCCTGTCAGCTTCCTGACAGGCAGGTTGGGTTTATAATGGCCTTATGAATTCCCGCATGTCAGCCCAGAAATGACTCGTGACTGGGCACAGGAATTCAAGGGATATGGCAAATGGGCAGGAAAGTGGAGTTGAAGCGTAAAATCAGCCTGTATTGAATGGCGGAGCAGGGTCGAAAGGCCCTCTGGTTAACTCTGGCTATTTCTTGTGTTCTTGTAAATCGATTGGCACCTTCACTAATGTCAATTCACAAGAAAATGGTTCACACCACACAGTGTTTTAATAAAGTACCTGAGAGGTGATATAACCAAAGGGATCTCTCCGAGGCAGATCCAAGATAGACGCTGAGCGAGGAAGAGTTTGGGAGGGATGGAGGTTTTAGAGGTGGAGGGGTCAATGGAGGGAGGTTCCAGAGGATGTCTGAAGCCACAGTTGGTTTTGGTGGAGGGGAACTGAATGAACAGGAGGCCAGAAAAATGAAGTGTATTGTTAGGTGGGGGTTGAGGCCCCGCAGGGAGTTGAAGGTGAAGGCTGGAATCTCCAGGGCTTTTTCCCGATTTGATCTGTAGCATTATTGGAAGCTCTGCAGAAATGGTTTTTGGTGCCATTTCTCCGAGATTTGTTCCAGAAAGTTGCAGGAATCTAGCAACTCTGCGTGGGGGTGAAATACTTCCTCATTACACTCTTAAATGGTGGCGCTTTAATTTAAACCCCTCAATTAGATCATTCTTCAAACCCGAGGGAGTACAGGTCTCGTTTATGTAACCTAGCCTCATAATTTAATCCTTTAAGCCCAGTATCATTCTGGTGAATCTGTTGCAGTCCCTGTAGGCCTTTCTGAGGTGCGGGGCCCAGAACTGAACACGCTACCTCCAGATGGACAAACCTCTGTACAAATGCAGCACCCTCAGCTGAGATAAAGGCCAATATCCTTTTTTGGATCACTTTTTGTACCTGTCCACCTCGTGTTCAGTGACCTTTGACCTGCGACACTAGTAGAGTGGCCAGATCAGATCATGTGACTGCCCGCACAGTTCTAAGGTAGTTAGTGGTGCGTGGAGGGATGTGAAAAGAGGACTGAGTGTTGGGCAGAATTTTGAAGAGCATGATGGATGACCAGTAGATGGTATTGCTGGTTTTGACTGCTGGAGTAGGCTTCACCTTTGCAAGGTTATGTTGGTATTTGGATTGAATGAACTGAAAGCTGTACCTCTGGTGCTCAGAGTAAAGGAGGGCCCTTACGCCTCTCCCAAAGAGATGAGCTTTTTCACCACTGGGAGCAGTGTTCCTGCTAGGCTGCTCCATTGAAAGAGTAGGACAGAGCCACAGCGGGTGCAAGGGTGTAGGATGGATCTGCCTGCTCCACTCAATTCTCAGGCATTGCATTCATCGTAGTCAACCAATATCGACATGGGGACGTTTCCTGGAGATTTGATAGATGGATCGGCTCTGGTACCTTCTGTTCTGCTGTGTTGGAGCTAACGTTATTTCTCTCTCTCTCTCTCTCTCTCAGGTCCTGGGGGAGATTAAACTGAACCGACATCCTGTGGCATACTGTCGCCACTGTGATGGACGGCCAACACATTGCACTTGCTGGAGGAGAGGGAATCTACATATAGCTTACCTCCTTTAGCAGAGAAGGAGGCTGAGGTTATCTGTACCTTGCAGTGCCTCCATCTTAGAAGCTGAATGTTTGAATTATCTACATTCTCATTACAAAGCCTACTGAGATTTTACTTTGGTTGTGTTTGTGTTCGCTTTCGCCATCTCGTTGCTCCAAGTGTATGATAGGATTGTTGCCTTCGTCTACAGCCTCATGCCTCCAATAGCTCAGAGTTTATCCAGTGAGTAGCAGTTCCGTACAAACCAGCAAGCTCTCAGTTTTAGACCTCTAGTCTGTGCTTGTAGCTGATAGTGATAGTGACAGTATGTCTTGGTGCCCTGGAGTATGGACCATCCCACCTCCCCACTCGCCCAAACACCACCCAGCGGAAACACATTGGTGAGAACAGGTTCAGTCTTGTTGTAATGTCTGTGGTTCCCACCCCAGATCTGAAGTGAATACTTGGGTGCACCAGTAAACCCTGAGGCCCAGGGAGAGCCCACAGTCTCAAGGGGCTGTGAAGTCAATGTTTTAATGTCTGAATTCTAATTTTAGTGGCTCTTTACTGTGTGCAGGTTGTTTGTTCAATTCTTGTGTTTCTTCTGACTATGGGTCATCGGACTGAAACATTAATTCTGCTTCTCTCTCCACAGATGCTGCCAGACCTGCTGAGTATGTCCAGCATTTCTGTTTAGATTTCCAGTTTCCGCAGTATGTTGCTTTTGTATAAGTTGTTTTGTGTTTAGTGTGCGGGCGTTCAATGTCTGAACACTGCTCCTGATTGTGTGCAGTCCCATCCATTATCCAGTTTAGTGAGGTGAGGTGGTGAGGGTTAGTTTTACTGTATTGGGCAGTAAGGGTATACTGGAGGATTGTTCTCTGTATCACCTTGTCTGTAAGTCAAACTAGAGCATGAGGTTGCTCGTGTTAATTTGTGAGGTACCTTGCTCTCCGTGCCCAGTGAGTGTGCTGGGAGGGCGAGGGCGAGGGCTCTCTCACTGAAGCCTGCATGCTTCTCCTCAAGTACACTTGTGCAGTGATTGGGTGTAGATTCATGCCTCTGAACTTGCCGGGTACTAGATGAGCTCTCTGAAAGGGTAGCAAAGCTTCAACTTTTGACTCTGCACAGAAGGTTAACGATGACTTAACTGAGGTATTCAGTGTGTTGAACAATATTGATAAGGTCACCTTCATCACTGCTGAGCGAGTCAGGCTCCAAATTTTAATTGTGAAAATTTAATTTAAAAACCGGTTAACGGGTCTCCCCGGCATTGTGGGTCTGATCATAATTTAGACCATCTAACAATGTAATATAATTCAGTCAATCGCCCTGGCAGTGATGAATCTTCTCGAATACATTAGAATAGAAGCATTGAATCGCAATGAGCAGAGGCAGCCATTCAGCCCCTCATGCTAGTACTAGCTCTTTGAAAAAGCTACCTAATTAGTCTCTCATCCCTGCCCCTTCCACATAGACCGGGAAATTGTTCCTTTTCAAAGATTTATCCAATTCCCCTTTTGGAAAGTTGGAAACAGTTTCTGCTTTTATTTACTCTCTCAGAACTCTTAACTAGAACAATCCCAGCTTCTCCAGTCTCTCCACACAACTCAATCCTGGACTCTGCACTCGCCCCAAGGCTTCACATCCTCCCTAAGGTGTGGTGCCCAGAATTGGATGCAGTGGGGTTAATTTTAACCCCTAAAAACAGATGGATTTGGGTCGTGTCGGATGTTTAAGTGTCGAGTATCTGCTCACCTCGTGGTTTTAACGGAGGTGGGAAGATGGGGCAACCAATCTGCTCTTCGGAGGTAGGTCACTTCTCGTGTCACATGGGCTAACACTCAATCTACCATGTCTCTCACTGTGTAATATATAACATTGCAATCTCTGCTATTTCGCTGAGCATCCTGGGTTTTAAAATGTGAAGATTAATAATTGAAGAACACAGGTATCGATAATAATCAAGCCAAAGATTTATTTTCACAGAAAACTGAAGAGTTGTGAATCTCTAAACATTTTGCGTAATAAAAACACATTCTAAAGTGGCAGCAGCATAATTCTACACAGTTATAAAACAGTGTACACTCAGACTCAGTCAGCAATGTCACGGTGTTTACTGTACACCAGTAATTCGCAAACTACCACAAACAACTACTCAATGAATTTCATTTCAGTTGCAATAATTCTGTACCCTTCAAAACAAAAAGTAGTCTATAAAGAGTCAGTAAATGTTAATTTCAGATGTCCGATTGGTTACACAAACGAGGGGGAGGCCCAAACGCCCAGCAGCAGCAGCACCACCTCCTCACACAGGCAACTGACTCTTCAGGCCTGTGCTTCTCTGCAGCTGTACAGCCATTTAATAATCCTGGCATTGCGTTCAATAATGGAGATCCCGTATGCAATGGCCTTTCCGGTCCCCTCCCCTGTTGGGTTGCTGGGCTGTGAGCTGCAGGTGCTGACGCTCTGTAATTTGAGGGACAGGATATCTGAGCTAGGCCGAGCCACCTGCTCCATTCTAATGGATTCCAGGTCCTCTGGTTCCAGGCCACAGTAGTTGAAGAATCGCTCCAGCTCAGCCTGGGCTTGGCAGCATCGGTCACTGAGCTCAGACACTGAGTGGTTCAGTGATGGCTCAGGCTGTAGGGTCAGCTCGGGCACCTTTCCTCGGGGAAAGCTGCGATTTGGCCGGAGAGGGAGCTGGCCACCTCCGGACACGTCTGCATACGCTCGGCCTCACGTCCACCCTCTTCACCACCCCACGGTGGGCTGGCACTGAGGAGCCAGGTTTCAGATCACTGCTCCCTCGCCCTGGGTCGCTATTGCTTTGCTGACGTCCTAAGCTGGGACACGGCCCTTTCCCGGCTGGACTCGGAAGATCGCAGCCTCTGATCAGCTTGCTCAGAATCTCCAGGTCTGGGGCTCCTCTCTGCACCTTGCAGGCCCCTCCAGCGCCGACAGGTTTCCTGGGGCTGCTGTGATTGTGCATGACGGCTCGTCTGCCCGGCCTCACTGGCTCCTGCCGGGTACCCACCACTTGCTGGCTCTTCACATACTTCACTTTATCAGCTTCCAGCCGCTCCACCGCACTCAGGATGAGAGGCCCACTCCGCACCTGCTTCTGAAAGTACTCAGGCCCTCTGTTCAGGATTCGGAGAGGGCTGCCGGAGCTGACGGTGACTGAATCACCGATCTGGTTCAGCATTTTCCACTGTCGGGTGTGTGTGTGTGTGTGTGGACAAGAGCCTCACTATTACTGGAAGGAGGCCTGTTAGCACATGAACTTCATGCTGGCAACAGACTTGCTGTCCACTGACTGACTGAAGCAGCCAAGCAGTTTGCTCCTTGCCCACGGTATCTTGTGAAGTCGCTGGGTCACTTCTAGAATGAAATGTAGGAAAATTAGAAGTATAAACTCAGGCTTTAATTGCCAGTAACTCAGGGAAATGAGCAGGGCGGGAGAGCCAGACTCTACAAAGCACCACGCTGACTGTCACCTTCTCAGGCAATCGGGATGGGCAACAAATGCTGGCCTAACCAGCGACTCTCATCCCATGAATAAATAGATGTCTCCATGGACGACTAACGGACAATATTAATTTAATTTAAATGTAGGAAAAAGCTTCAAGGCTTATGCAGCTAAACAGGGAGATATATAAAGAGAAATTAATGTTTTAAACTGAGGTACAAATGTTAAGTGTGAAAACTGCCAAGAATAGCAATATATGTGTTTAAAGGAATAATGGGGGGGAAAATTGCATTTATATGCAGCTATTAATGTGGAAAATGTCACAAGGTGCTTCACAGAATGGGAAAGAAAGCTGCAGGAGCACTAATTTCCTCAGTAACGCTACAGGAGAGTGAATAATGATTCAGGATTCTGCAGCTTTTTAAATTATTTTGCATTGGACTTCAGTGTTGAGGTGACATTGCTGTTGTATAGAGGTGATAATATTGCCACAATGGAATAGAATGCAGAAATAGTTCTCCGAAAAGGGGGCTCCTTAAAAGCCATCGAGCTATAGTCCTGATGGTACTGACACAGTGCTACATGAAATGGGAGTGTCGTGTAAACCACTGGGAACAGGCTGCAAAGGAGTCCCACAGCTCGGGCTTTTAACTAAAGGACATGTGGACCATACAGAAACTGAAGCACAACAGATACAGCTGTGGAAATGGGAGTGAGCAGGCGATGAGAACAGAAAACATCCCAAATCATAACACACCATGTCCCACTCTACCCACTTCAGCTGGTAACAATGGATGTTTAAATCTGTCCCCCTCCCCCTTCCCGCGCCCCCTCCCTCCCCCTTCAGCCCCCTCTCATTCCCTCCTCCTTCTCCTCCCTCCCTCCCCCTTCACCCCCCTCTCATTCCCTCCTCCCTCCTCCTTCTCCTCCCTCCCTCTTCACCCCCCTCCCCCTTCACCCCCCTCTCATTCCCTCCTCCCTCCCCTTCACCCCCCTCCCTTCACCCCCTCCCTCCTCCTTCTCCTCCCTCCCTCCTCCTTCTTCCTCCCTCCCTCCCCTTTCTCCCCCACCCCCTCTCCCCCAGTCCCCTCTCCCCCACCCCTCATTCCCCCTCTCCCCCACCCCTCATTCCCTTCTCCCCCAATCCCCTCCTCCCCCCCTTCTCCCCCACCCCCCTCCTCCCCCACTCCCCTCCTCCCTCACTCCCCTCCTCCCCCCATTCCCCTCCCCCACCCCCCTTCTCCCCTCCTCCCCCCCATTCTTCTCCCCTCCTCCCCCCCCATTCTTCTCCCCACTCCCCTTCTCCCCACCCCCTTCTCCCCCACTCCCCTCCTCCCCCCCCATTCCCCTCCCCCCCATTCCTCTCCCCCCCTCCCCTTCTCCCCCACTCCCCTCTCCCTCCCCACTCCCCTTCTCCCCACTCCCCTTCTCCCCCTCTCCCCCACTCCCCCTCTCCCCTTCTCCCCCACTCCCCCACCCCCCTTCTCCCCCACCCCCCTTCTCCCCCACCCCCCTTCTCCCCCACCCCCCTTCTCCCCCACCCCCCTTCTCCCCACCCCCCTTCTCCCCACCCCCTTCTCCCCACCCCCCTTCTCCCCACCCCCCTTCTCCCCACCCCCCTTCTCCCCTACCCCCCACTCCCCTACCCCCCACTCACCCTACCCCCCACTCACCCTATCCCCACCTCCCCACCCCCCACTCCCTTCTCCCCCACTCCCCTTCTCCCCACTCCCCTAGTCCCCCACCCCCCCATTCCTTCCTCCTCCCCATTCCCTTCCTCCTCCCCATTCCCTTCCTCCTCCCATTCCCTTCCTCTCCTCCTCCCATTCCCTTCCTCCTCCTCCTCCCCATTCCCTTCCTCCCCCATTCCCTTCCTCTCCCCTACCCCCCATTCTCTCCCCCTCCCCCCCATCTCTCCCCCTCCCCCCCATTCTCTCCCCTCCCCCCCATTCTCTCCCCCTCCCCCCCATTCTCTCTCCCTCCCCCCCATTCTCTCTCCCCTCCCCCCCCATTCTCTCTCCCCTCCCCCCCCCATTCTCTCTCCCCCCCCATTCTCTCTCCCTCCCCCCCCATTCTCTCTCCCTCCCCCCCCTATTCTCTCTTCCCCCCCCATTCTCTCTTCCCCCCCCTATTCTCTCTTCCCCCCCCTATTCTCTCTTCCCCCCCCTATA